>NW_010404119.1:0-32292 GCF_000710305.1 Buceros rhinoceros silvestris | reverse complement strand
AACCCCTTTTACCCCCCCCCCCCCCCCCCCTTTAAGTTGTCTTTCTAGCCCCTCTGCTTTTTATTCCATCTCTCCATGTCTAAATTCAACTCAGCATATCCTGGCACAGTACCTTATTTGCAGAGGGCTGTTCAGTAGCTCCACACAGATCAGAATATAATCCATAGCAACAGGATATTCAGTTCTGTACCCAAAATGCATTTCCTTTTAAAATGTTTGAGAAGGTTTACACAACTAGGACTCATGCTAATAGGGCTCCAGGCATTCTTTATTATTCTAAGTCTCCCCAAGAAGGTGAGAAAAATCTCAGCTTCAATGCACTTCATACACACAACAGTATTTTATGGGTGCATCTATATTTGCATTTATTTCAGATCAGGATTGCGCTTCTGAATCAAGCCTCCTGACAATCCCCACCTATCACACTTTGTTCTACACCGGTGATCAGGCCGAGTGTGCAAATTGGATTTCTTTGGACAAAATTGAAGTGGAAGAGGCATTCCAGGAACATGATGAGCATGTTCAGTCCAGAGGATGTAAACTAAAGAACAGCCTGAAATACACCACATCTCCCCACACATAATACACATTTTCTCTACAGACCCACCCCTGCTTCACCATCCCATGCTCTAATGCAGACACAGCCAGTGAACACCTTTGAGATCTCGGTCCAGAGACAGCTTCACTGAGCAGAGCTTGTCAGAAAGCAGGAACCTAAGCACACAGTACTCAGCCTCTGTCACAGAAAAGACTAAAATTTTATCAGCAAGGCGAAGAAGATTAGGTTGGCGTCGGAACGATGCAAACCATTTTCCATCTCTTCACAGTCACGCAGGAAGGAACGCGAAGAATGAAACCTTCTGATCTGTAAGAACAACAATGCACACAAGGGCCAGGAAGCAGTCCAAGCAAAACCATGATTTTAGGAGGCCTGCAAGCAGCCATGCTCCATCTACAGCACTTTATATGCAACTAAGCTCTGCCTCTGCCAGTTAGGCAATAAAAGGGCTGATACCAGACATATCCAGGGAAACAGTTTTCTTCAGCAGATTTGCCACAGCATTTACACATGAAGATTAAATGTTTTACAAAGTCAATACTAAGAGAACCACGGCATAAAGAAATTACTGACTTTGCTGAGTGATCTTCAAAAGTTAAAGAGCAGAAGAATACCTATGCACATAAAACCACATTACTTTCCAGGACACACCAATAAAATGCCATGTAAGTGAAGAACAGGACAGTAGAATAGAATAACGTCATCTAGTATAACTTCCTACTCAAGGCAGGGAGAGCGTCAAAGTTACATCAGATTGCTCAGGGCCTTGTTCAGTCAAGTTCCAAAAAAATCATCAAGGATGGAGGTTTCTCAGCCTCCTTGGGCAGCTTGATTCAGTGCTTACCCACTGTGAAAACTGTTATTCCTTATGTCCAGTCAGAATTTCCCATACCACAACTTATGTGCTGCCTTCTGTCTTTTCATCATGCACCTGCAAGAATAGTCTGGCTGTCTCTTCTCGACACTCATTCAGTGGTAGAGATCCCATCTGAGTCCTCCTCTTCTCCTCCTTCGGCTGAACAAACCCAGCTCCCACAGACAGCCTCTCCATGTGTCATGTGCTCCTTCAGTGCCCCTCTCCAGATGCCTCCAGTTTGTCTAGATCCTTCTTGTATAGGAGAGCCCAAAACAGGACACGCTATTTGAGATGTTGCCTCACAAGTAAACAAAACAAATCATCTCCTTCAGCCTGCTGGCTCTGCTCTTGCTGACATAGCACATGATGCAGTTAGCTGTGACTGAAGACTAGGATTTGAACATTTTAAAAGTACAGAAGCCTCACAATGAGAAAATAGAAATGAAACAGTTGGAAGCAAATTTACCCTGTCTACTGCATCCTCACACCCTTTGGGTGGTTTTCCACCCAGCAATAAAGCTGCTTCTTGCACTGCAGGAAACTCAACACATTGCTCCCTGGTTTCCCAGGAAGTCTCTTTCGAGTATTGCTGCAGCTCCCACCTCTTCCTAAAACCCCACTGTGCTGCAGGTTTCTTCCCCTCTCAAGCTTTCTCCCCTCCCACTTTGTATTATGGAAACCTGTCTTTCCCAGTGCTCAGTTCCCCTGAAGGAAGAAATAACACTTCTTTGTCCAGCAGCTCAGGTTTCAGGGTCCAGTAGCTCATAGAAGGCAAATTCAGCTTTCTCTGTAGGCCAGTCCCAGCTATTAAAAAACCAAAACAAAACCACATGTACAACAACTAACATGCTAATACTAAGCATTCAAATAGGATGCAAATACCACCTGTTTTGTAGGCACTTCAAAGAGCGTTGAGCAAGACTGACTTACCAAAATCCTTACCCAGCGATCTCATTTGTAAGCTGAGGAAGCATGGGCTGCATGAACAGACTTAAAACCAGGTGAAACTTGCTGAACTGACAGGCAGAAACACAAATAATCAAGTGCTCAACATCCATTTGGCAACAAGTAACAAGCAAAATATCCTGTCAGTATTGGGGCATATACTGTTCAGTATCTTCCTAAGCACTCTGGGCAACACAAATTGCAAATCTGCTGGAAGTGCAAATGATAGTAAAATAGACAGTAAAATATGGGGCACAGCCTTAAGCTGCAGCTTGGGGGATCTCTAGTGGACATGAGGGAAAAATTTCTCTACTTGCAGGGTAACACGGCACAGCAGCCATCTACCCAGAGAGGCTGCGCAGTTTCACAGTTTTAAGAGCTGATAAAAAAAAGTCACAGCTCATTTAGTGTCAGCAACAGTCCTGCTTTGAGCAAAAGGTTGGCCCAAATGGCCTCCAGAGATCCCTTCCCAACAATGCCTCTCATTTGCTGAGGATACCACGGAAGAACTTAATTGCTCAGGACAGCAATAATTCGGGGACCACTCCCGAGGAAAAGAAAATATATATTGGTCCTTTGAGTGGATGCACCAAATAAAATGCTTGCCAGTATGCTTAGGGAAATGGATACTTGTTACTGTTCTCAAATTCGAAAAAGAATGTCTTGGTTTCAGACCTTCTCGTTACAAATCCTTCATTATTACTTGCACGAGAAGAAGCAGGGAAGTCTACTTCCTTGTAGACTCCAAGCCCTTCAAGCAGAGAAAAGCCAAACTCTCAGCGTGGTATTAATACAATATTTTTTGGCTTGCCAAGAGCTTAGAGAATACTCCCGTGCTTTTGACCGACAGTTCTGTCAAGCAGCAGACTCACTGACTGCCACTTTAAATATCACTGTAAGCACATTTTTATACCTCATTACATTTTCCCAAACTTTGAATTACAACGCAATTTATCACCGTGGCTTTTGAGTACACAAAGCCTTGTTTTTATCTATTGGCCAACAGAAACAAGATGTATATGGGACTGAATTCCACATGGAGAAACTGTTTTGCAAATAAAACAATAACTTTTGCAGTAACAAGCTGTCTCTGTACCTAAAAAATATCCAGTAATGTCTTCTCTATGCTGCTCTACACTTCTCCAAGCTTGTACTTCATTTTAGCTGCCTAGACTGTTTCAGTAACTCATTTGTTTGAAGTCTGGCAAGCAGACTTCTTACTGGTTTTTAAAAGCTACCTGACCTTTCTACTAGCCTAAGAAAATTGCAGTTAGCTGCCACATCAGAATTACTTTTCTGAAGTATGCACACACACACTACATGTATATGTATATGCAACACAGGAAAAAGCAGCAGGATAAATTAAAAAAAATCAAACCTGTAGGAAAACTTACCTGCCCTTACATACTCAGAATACAGAAAAAAGTAACCATCACACTCAGTTTACGTAAATAGATTAAGCTAATTCCTTCTACACACAGTAAAAGCCTTCTTTTAGTTTTCTCCCAAGCAATTACAACTAATTGTATTAACTGCAAATGACAGGTTTAATAACGTGAATTTACATCCTCCAAGAAAATGCTCTCCTGTAGGAAGTGGTGCAGTGTCAATGGATTAGTGATAACCCTAAATGATTTTTTTTTTTCTTCTCAGGTACAAAACAGAGTAGGTTTATGAAAACAATTACTCTACAGCACCTGTAAAGTGAATATATCCCAAACTGCAGGCTCATCTAAAGGTCTTTTACATCACTCAACATTACAGTTAAGTAAGGAATTATAAGTGGCAGAACTTATCTTCCGATACGTGATTATTGGATTTTGCTTATCTGTATCAAAGAGATCAGTCCTTCTGTTTGCAAGGCTTGAAAAAAATATACTTTTATGTTCAATGCATTTAAAACTACGGATTCATTCAAATTCAAATTTCAGAAAATGTTCTCTTCAGTCCATTCATTTACTTATCTTCATGCATTAGATAGCAACTGTTATCAATTAGCTCTGCTAAGTATTCCTCTGTGTATCTGGAGTATGTTCCCTCTCCCGAATAGGGATCAGAATTCTAAAGATTTTTCCCCACCTCCCTGAACAGTCAAGTGGAGATATATTCTTAAACTGGAAGATACAAAGACGAAACTAGAATATTTTATCAAGCAAAACCAAATCTCCTTACCAAGGCTGGGCTGTGACCAGCACAAGAACTCAATCCTCCCATTCTGTTCAAAACATACTGTAAATTTATTTAAATAATTTACTAGTGCATATTTTATCTGATCCCATTCATCTAAGCCAGGCTGTCTCAGGCAATACCTTGCTTTCCAAATAATCCTATATACTTGAGTAAGGCTTTGCCAATGAGACAACAAATATGCATAAACAGTCAGATTTTAATCACCTTAATGCAACAGTATTTCCCCTCCCCTCCTTTTCTTAAAGAATACAAATAAAAAAGTCAGGGGCTCTCCGTAACAGCAAGGCATGTGAAGTGCCCAAGATAATTCTCCTGATACATTTATCCTGACAACATCCCTGCCACTATAGGACAGCAACAGAGCCTTCCACCACACGTACAAAGCAGCCTGGTGAAGATAAAAAGAAAAAAAAACACAATTTGGGTCCCAAGGCCCAGATAGGTCTGTAATCACTTGGTTTTGCTTCCTCTCCATAGCATGGATTCCAAACTACCCACTACCATATTTCATGGATCACTTCCTTTGTAGGTGGAGGTTCAAATATCCTTGTACCAGCTGGTATGAAGAACAGAACTTGTACAATTCACACCTACACAGGCTGATGGAGGCCAACACTAACAGGGAACAGACAAGGGATGGCAAAAAAAAAAACCAAGCAAGAACTGGAAAGAGGTATTTGAAGGCTACTTTACCTATGCAGTCTTGGGTTTTTTGAAATCACGGTGAGGGTGGTTGTGAGAGAGTGAGTGGAATCCTATCTGAATGCAATATTATGATTTGAATTACTGGCATATATCAGGTGGCAAGTGTAAAGTACCAGTAAGAAGCAGAAGTATAAAGCAAAAGCTCCCATGTTTCCTTTCCAAGTTTTAAAAAGGTCCTTATCCCCACCTTCTGGCAAGTGTTTAGACAGATGAGGGATTCCAACTGCAAAAAGGAAAACATCCTGGAAGTTAGAGAAAAGCTCCCATTGACAGTCTCAATGCCAAGCAGCAGACAGCATCCCTCACAAAAACATACTGCTGGCTTTTTCTTGGGCTGCACTGAGCTACTGAAACTCCTTTAAACACAGTAGTGCAGCCATGTTCAGAGAGCAAGAAAGCAAAACAAATCAAAGCTTCCAGTTCCAGGCAGGGGCGGAAGGTTGACCTTTTTTGTTGTAAATAACATGCCCATCACTGACACTTTCAGGAGTTGAGATGGACTGTAAAACTAGATCTCCAGGAACGGGATTTGCATTTGTTCCAAGGGCCTTTATTTTTTTTCTGTAATTCAAGTTTTCATGCACTGATTTCCACCAACACTCCCCCAGGCTAGATTCTAACCTCCCCATCTCCACCCCCTCAATTCTTGATATCTTCTTCCAGCCATTATCCCACCTGTTTAAAAGGGGTAAATTACAAAATACCGACCATTCATCTCACGTTACATCTTTTCTAGGCACTGAGAAATTATTAACACCATAAAGTTCAGATATGTAACCCAGTATTAAGTCCTTGTCTAAAAAACCCTCACCCTTCTAGATTCAGTTTCCTGTCACCAGCACAGCAGTGAAGCTATTCCATCAAAAAAGTTAGCTAGCACAGTAGGACACCCACAAAATCTTGAAGGAACGTGAAAATGCAAGGCTTACATAGATAAGTACACACAGAGATGAAACACAGGATATTTAAAAACGCTTTAGGATTCTGAGCTCAGCAGACAATTAAGAAGTATTAAAAGCTATTTATTAATCTAAACCAGTGAGAAGCAATTTGTTTCCTGTGGTGCTTAGATCAATACTTGCTTTTTGGAAGACTGCCTTCAGCACTGCAGAGCACTTAAATTTCAGTTGCATAAAATCTGCAAAAAAAGAGAAAACCCTTGCAGATAATTCCCACTCTCCTTCAGTTCAACTGTAAAGTACTAGTTGACAGTGTTTTAATTCAGAGTTTGAGTGACTCTATAAACTGTCTGAAATTTTGCATAACTCAAGTTTCATGTATCCAAATACATCAGGGTAAGACACACCACTAACACAAACAAGCTTTTAAAAAGGAGTCTGTTCGAGAAGTATGCTCTCGATGAAGTAATTTGAAAATTAAAACCTACATCATGAAACAACAGACAGAACATGCATGCAGCTGCACCCTCTGATCTTATCTACAAGAAGCAAGACTGTTGCAGGGGAAAGCAAACAGCAAGAAGGAAAAAAGCAAAAGGTAAAGGAACTGCATGAATTCCCATTTCAGATGTTTTCTCTAATCTTTCTGACAAAGTAGGCAGGCATCTGTCTCAAGAATGTAGGGAGAGGCCATGATGAGAAGTCCATAGGGTTTGAGGTTTTGTTGTTGTTCAAGTCAAAATGGGTTTCAGCAGAAAACCTCAAGTAATCAAGAACCAAATTCTTTGTGGAAAAAAGACTAGCTTCATTATCATTCAACCATGAAAGATTCAAATGGAATTTTAAAGGCAGATTCCATACTCCTGCAGGTTGAAGTTAAAGCAGGAAAACAAGCCTCGAGTTCCGTCAAAGAATAATTTAAAAAAAGCTGGAAAATGAACCTTTGCTTTTGTATCCCAAGCACAGCCCTTCGCCCCACTTCTACATTAGGGTTTCAGTGACCCCGTACTGGGGTTAAAGGCTTCTGAATGTTTTGCTTTTGTACTTATAAGGAACAAAAACCTGTGGAATATTAAGTGTTTTGCTAGATGCAGATAAAGCTGGGTAGGAAATACAGAAGTCTTGACCGTATCATCCCAAAGTTTTCGTCTACTATTTTCCTCTGCAGATACTGTATTTTCTACTGTGGTTCGGAAGATCAGGTAACGGGAAGACAGAATGTTTATAAACTTATCTCAACACCCATTTCTGATTTACTTGCACTTTCAAGTTCAGCCCACCACTGCTAGCCACATGTGGGTTTGGACACTAGCAAAGCACCTTCAGCACTTCCATCTCTGGCACTGATGTTCATCAAGACTGAAGTCACACTCCTCTCCATCAGGATCTGCCTTTGCACTCTGCTTGCACAACGCTGAATGTCTCTGGAGAGTTCTTGATTTACACTAGGGTCTCACAAAGAAGGTGCACCCAACCTCTGACTTTGCACCACTCTAATGTGTTCTTTGATCCCCATTATATTTTCTTGAATTCCTGTCCCTATTTCATATGCAATACTTCCGTGAGTAACTAGCTAAGTGCTGACCATATGTCCAATCACATGATCCCAAGATATCACAGAATGGTGGAGGTTGAGAGGGACCTCCAGAAATCATCTAGTACAACCCTGCTGCTGAAGCAGGTTCACCCAGAGCAAGTTGCACAGGATAGTGTCCAGGCAGGTTTGGAATCTCTCCAGAGACTCAGCCTCTCTGGGCAGCCTGTTCCAGGGCTCCGTCATCCTCAAAGAAGTTTTTTCTCATGTTCAGATGGAACTTCCTGTGTTCCAGAATGTGCTTGGTGCCCCTTGTCCTGTCACTGGGCACCGCTGAGAAGAGTCTGGCCCCACCCTCCTGACAGCTGTCCTTTAAATATTAATAAGCATTGATCAGATCCCCTCTCAGTCCTCTCTTCTCTAGGCTAAACAGCCCCAGGTGTCTCAGCCTTTCTTCAGCACAGAGATGCTCCAGTCCCCTCAACATCTTTGTAACCTCCACTGGACTCTCTCCAGTAGTTCTTTGTCTCTCTTGAACTGGTACGCCCAGAACTGGTCACAATACTCCAGGTGTGGCCTCATTGGGGCAGAATAGAGGGGAAGGGGAACCTCCCTTGACCCGGTGGCCACATTCTTCTTAATGCACCCCAAGATATCATTTGCCTTCTTGGCCACAAGGGCACACATGAGAAACCTCCAGTTAATCCAGCAGGCTTAGACTGGTATCAGGACACTGGAGTCAGTTCTACATGACAGAAGTTGTGTCAAGGCCCATTCCCAAGTCCTGAGACTAACTGAAGGAGCAACAAGAGCAAGGCTGCTCCACGAATGAGGATTAGCTGGAAGCTGAGGGTGACCACAGTGCAGGCAGTGCCCTCGCAGACTAGGGGCAGCATCTCAACAGGATGAGCTGAGCAGGGTGCTGGCCACAGCAACGATCGACAGCCCTAGCCACAGAAAGCAATGGAAACAGGTCCAGGTCTATCCAGGGAGCAAGGAGGAGAAAGATGAGACCAGAACCAAAACTAGAAAGGTTGCAACCTAAGCCCAAGGCTGCAATGTGTGTCCAGGGAAGGACCTGAGGCAGGCAGACCTATGTAATTGCTCAGGCCAGGAATGAAGACCCCATCCTGAGCCTAAATGGAACTCCAACCAATAAGCAGCTGGTGAGGCTGGTTAGAGTAACTGAAGGCTGCTGGTGGACATGGGGCTCTGATGCAAACCACCATGTGCTGGCCACATCTATGCTATTAAGCATTAATTAAATTATTTCAAGGAAACTGTTCACTCAGCTTCTGAAATGGCTATTGGAAATGATCACTGGGACCACGCAGACTCCCAGACTATGCCTGGAAGTGGTTAGGGAAAGCACTATTTGTCATCAGCCAAAAGCGTGTCATGGACCATTTTAACGATTCAGTTGAAAACATTATCTCACATTATAGTGCTGGAGCCCTTGCCAGAACCTTATTTGATTTACAGCCTAAGACTATAGCATTAATATTACACTTTCATGCTTATTAGGATTGAATTTCTTCTCGGCAGATCCTTACTGACATCCAGTTGAGTGAACCAAAGCAACACATCAATTTGAGTTTTAAAGAAAACTATGACAAAACCAAAGTTTCCCTTTAAAACCAATTTAATAAATAGGCTACAAACTACTCTAGGGTCTGCTAAACTGCACTCCTCTAGTTTGCCCCTCCTCTCAGCTTTGTTAACTAAATCAGGTATACCCAACTAATTATATCTCCTTAACTGGCTGCACTGCTGGTATGTTGGCTAAGGACAACAAAATCCATTTTACCAGGTTTGTAAGTAAGCACAATAAAGAAATTATTTCAGTCTCACTTCCCAGCTATTTACGGGATAGGGCAGATGGAATATAACAAGCAGAATGAGGAAAGAGTTCAGCAATGTAAAAAAGTTGAAAAGATAATGTGCATGGCTAGAAGCTGAGGTCAGACCACAAGCCACAATACACCACAAAAAACAGATCTAGGTTCACTGTATGCAAAAAAACACTGACAGCAATAATAACTACCTGTAGAACTGCTTTGCAGGGCTGAAATGAAACTCAGACACATTTAGGGTGAACACTGTTGTTCACATTGCACTAAACCAGCAAGGATGAAAACTGTATTTTGTATTTAATCTTCCAGTGGCAGGTCATTTAAAACCACGCTCCTTCACACACACTATCTTTTCTTCTTCCCACAGCTGAAGCTATGTGGTACGCGAAGGAGTCAGCAGGTGGCACCCCGGCACTTGGTACACCCAGAGCACACACCTTCCGACGCCCTTCACTTCACACCCAGTGCAGTATTCACAAAAAGCGCAAGGGTTTTCTCCTGTTCCAGACAGGGTTTTGCTTTATACAGCGTAAATAGTCTAAGTGGGTATAAATTAAGCTTATCTTCACTAGCCAAGTGGGTTGCTGCATGATTATTAGGCGCAAGAAGAGATCAGAAATAAGTGGAACACTGAGTTTTGCTTTCAAAATTTTAATCCCAAATTGCACAGTACTGGTGTTTCTACCCAAGTGATGCATCTGTGTCAGAATCCCAGTTTCAAATATTCTCCTTGACCCCAACCTACACACACCTAGATGTGACCCCAAGAAAACAGAAAAAAACCCAAACAACCCACAGCTTCAGGTGTACTATAAAACTCAAAAACCCAGAAGGCATTAACAAGAATCTAGTTTTCCTAAAAAAGCAGTTTCACAGACTACTGCCACAATTCATGTTTTATAGGTCTGGGGTTAACAACAGTCCATCTGCTACAAGAATGCGGATAAAGGGTAAAGGGTAGCTGAAGGTCCTTCAAAAGCAAACTAAGAAGGCGGGGGGGCCATTAACTGCTGATGCAGAAGTAGAAGAAGACCAAGGTAGGTACCAAATATTTCAAGATCAGACTGCCTAGAAACTGTACACTGCACACGTACACATAAACACAAAAAATCCTAAATCCTAAACCAGTCACTGACCTCACATGCCTTTGAGCTTATGAAGAATTTTCTGAGAATCCAGTGTCTGTTAATGTTTGTGTTCAGACTCCATGCTCCCCTTCAGATATGCTACCAGAAAGTAGTTGCTGGTCTGTTTTCTTACATTGGAACTGTCCTTGAAAGTGTGGATCTGTGCAAGACCTACTAATTGGGGGGGGAGGAGAAAAAAAAAGAAAAAAGAATGGCCTGGAAAAATACAGGATTGTACTGGGAAAGGAAGATAGGAGTTTCAGAAAAATCTCATCTTATTTTGTAATGCATTCAGTAAAGGTATTGATAAGGGATACATCCATCTCTTCCTGGTTTAAGACTCTGACATATATCACTTAAGGATTTAATTCTTGGACCTGCAGTAAATACACAAAATGCAGATACAGAGTTAGAACACACTATTTAAAAAGGTTGTTTTCATTGTCAGTACACAATGTCAATCTGAACATCCATTTCAGATCAAGAGAAAGGCTACAGCACAGTAGGGGGTTGACTAGGTAATCTGAACTATGCTTCAGTAAGTGACAGCTCCACAAAAATTTGTCAGAATTTAAATACATACAGCGGACATGCTGCATCTGCTACATGTAGGTCATAAACCAGCAGAGAGTCAAAAACTTTGGTTTCAAAGCTGAGAGTGATAGATTAAGACAATCAGTAGTGAACAGAACAATTTCTTTGGGAAAGACTTATTAAAAGGTGTATGCTTTAAGTAATTTGAAGCTGGAATATAAAGATGACACAGTATCTTCCTAAGAAACTCCTGCACCATTTGTGCTACTCATTTCTCCCCCTAGCTGCAAGTCAAACAGGAACAATTAGAGTGCTCACAGAGGCAGCTGTATCACAGAGCACACAGCAGGTATAATGGACACTGCACTTAAATACCTGAAATGAACTGGTCCTAGTAACAAGGAAGATCTGTAGTTACGGACACAAAAGATAAGGGGATTTCCAGAAGGGCTCGAGTAGGAAGGACAGTGGAACACCACCCTATGATGTATCTCTGCAGATCCTGTTGGCAGCAGCAGACCAGAGAGGAATTTGGAACTGTCTACAACCAAACTCTGAGTCAGATGGTGAGATGGTTTATTCAGAAGAATGGTGTCACTAGCAGATGAGAACAGGATAGGCCTAGAAGTTACTCAAGGAAACATAAATCACTCTATAAACTACATTTTTTCACTGCCTGTTAAATAGGTCCTTGGGTGAATCCACCCAAAAGCTTTGTGAAGGCAAGAAAGTGAAAGCAGCCAGTGTCAACAGACAGGAAATCTTGCTAACTTACCTTAACTATCACAGCACAGGAGCCAGCCTCCGGATCAGGCTCCGGATCTGAGCTCTGCTAGGGCTCTCAGTGTGTGTATGACCCTGTCTAGGAACTGAAGGAAAACCAAATAAAAACAACTCTAGTTTTCAAAACTGGCAGAAGGCTGATCTATCAACAGCCTTATGGCTTGATGCATCACAGTCTTGGCTACGTGAAATCCCCACTCCCATCACCTCAGCACTGGTGGTATTTCAGCCTGAGTGAACTGACTGTATTTCAGCCAGGGACACCATGGACTTGCACTGTTAACCTGACAAAGATAAAACCACCAAACCCAAAGCTTTCAACAAGAAATGTCTTGAGAAATAGATATACAATCACTATTCAGAAGAGTCATGAATAATAAGAACAGAAGAAACATGCATTGCTTGACTTACCCTGGCTTTTAGAAGTCAGCCCCATGGCACAAACCAGTCTGTTATCGAGGCCTCAAAAAAGGGGACAGCTCCCACTCAGTGCTGGTACCTCATTTCCTCAGCATCTTTTATTCTTCCCTTGTAAGCCAGCCCCAACAACATGGCAACATGGGGATGAAACTACCAGATTTCTCCCCAATTCTAATTGGGGACAGTAACATTAAGTGCAACATGTCTAAATGATTGTATGCAGCAGCCTTACAATGTCTTTATGCTTTTCAGACCAACTGTAAAACCAGTCAAAGACAACACATACTGATGTAAATCCACCTGCTGCAGTTTACTAGATGCCTTCATTACTCTCCTGCCAGGGATACCGTAGGTTTTTTTTCCCCACCCCACAATCATCTTAACTTCCAGCTCATCAATGTCTATCACATGGAAACATTTTCTCTTATCCCTCTGAAACATACACATTACATCTACTATATCTGCAATGCCTCTGCTTCCATATTAAGTTTCAAAGCCCAGTACAGAAGTCACGTAATTTAAGCAAAGTGTCCATAAACCGCAATCAAATCAGAGAAAGAACCCGCAGTTAACAACAATCACATTAAAGCAAGACAGTAAAAGAGGTATAAGATACATTCTTTTTAAAACTATTTATGCACTCATACTACACAGGAAACTGAGAATTTGAACACTCCTCGGCTGACAGAATGCTACAGTTCACCACCAGATCTGTTGCCTGGGGATTGGATCAGAGAACATGGCTGCAGAGAAATCCTCGCACTGCTGCAGCCAACGCGAAAACCACCACCAACCACAAAGCAGCATGAGTTCACCTGGTACAGGAGAAAATGTGCTTTCAAATGCACAGAGGTAACTGGTAATTTATTTCACCTTGATTGAACTCTGAATACTGTCTCTCACCTTTGTGCTCAAATTGTGGGATTTGTCTTAACCAACACCACAGTCTTAAAGCTGCCACCTCCCTCCTCCACTCCATCACTTCAAATCACCTTCCAGAATCCCCCATTTCTAAGATGACATTCCTTTTCAAGCACTGCTTTTTACCTACCTCTATTAAGCACTGATTTATTAAATTCCAGTACAGTTGTTGCTATGACATTTGAGAAATTCCCCTAAATAACTGGCAATCACAGTTATACATTTACTGGTCTGAATGTGATTAAGCCAGAACATAGCTTCTGTAAATTCAATCTCTTTATGCATTGGTAATGCAGGCTGACCTTCATTTAGAAGCCTCTTCCCTGGGCCAGAAAACTGATATCAGAACTTGTGAATGGACTAGGACCTCTGATGGTAATAAGCTGCTGCCCTAACAACATTAGAATGGCTTTACCACACTTCATGATAACTATCAGCCAGAAAAATGATATTTTTGTTGACTTCAAAATGACAGTTTACTGGAGGGAGAAGGGCAACACCATGTTTGAGTATTAGCTGATAAGAACTACCTAGTTGTTGACCTGGTGTGAATTAGGACAGAACTAGTTCTGTTCAGTAATTCTACTTTTCAGCTCAGCCTCTAACTGACTAACTGCACTGTCTGAAGTTAACAGTGTATTTTTGCAGACAGCGTCTGCACTTGATGTTCACAGTCATTACCAGGGACTGGGATGCAGAAAGGCTCTTGCCGATACTTGCTCCTGTGCAGACCAAGGTCACTGCTAAACCCTGTGTGCCACATTGGGGGTGCAGTGAGTGAGAGGCTGCACCTGTAGGGGAGGAGCGGACAGGACAGGTGACCCTACACTGACCAGCAAGGTGTTCCATCCCATAGACGTCATATTTGGTATAAAGCTCAGAGATCACATGGGTCAAGCTCTCTTCTTCAATGGCTGGTGTCTGAGGAAGACTCTGTTCTGCCTTCAATCCCAGTCTGTGCATTCCTGAATCCAGCTCCCAAATCTGGTTCCTGTCTGCCACTGAGACCAGCCTGGGACTTCCCCAGTGCCTGCCCCGCAGCATCAGTGGTGGTGATGGTGACATAATTGCCATTGGGGGGGTAGGGGGAGGAAGGGGGCTGGTTCAGTATTGGCATTGTATAAATTTCATTTTACTGTTATTATTTTCATTAATGCATCTCTCTCTCCCTTATTCCCTTTCTTTTCCCCTTTAGAAAGGGAGAAGAGCCTCTGTCATTTGTCTAGTGGCCCACCTAGCCTTAACCCTTGACACTAACAGAACAAACCAAAGACTTTTGTACAAACTACATAAAGGCAGCTTTTCCCTTTGAAAGACATAGCTCTTGCTTGTGCTAGCAGGTACCAGAAGGATCTGCTTCTTGCTTTCATACACACTGTGCCGAAGTAAGCTTCGATTAGATGCAATGAAGTGCCTGGAGAAATCCTTGCTGCAGTTTATTGCAAGTGTGAGCTGGTGTCTGTCTTCTTGGCTTTACATCTTTACAAAAAACATGCGACACCTACAACTGCCAGACAAGGAAAAAAGCAAAACATCCCCAGGAGTAACACTGGTCAAGAAAAACAAGTTACAAGAATAACCAGTTACAGTAAATCCAACCCTCTCAAATGTGGTAAATATGAAATAGCATAAAATTGCACGGAGAGATTGTTGCTAGGTTCTCTTGCTTATCACCCTGGAAAGCAATGCATCCTGCTATTCTGGAAGAGAAAGGCTCAGTATTCCACATGCACACAGTCAAACTCTCAAGTATTTTCAAGCAGGATAAACAGAAAAATAAAAAAATCACCACCACCAAAACTTCTCTGTCAGCAGAAGTCCATGGCTGAACACCGTGTCCCAGCTCAAGCTGGTAGCTCAGAGGAAAGGCGTACTAGCCTCACTGCTCCAGGCCAGACTGACTTCTTCAAAGACCAAAAGGCATTTGAGTCCAGGAGTTTAGTTCAACCTATTACAGGAGATAGACAACTGCAAAGCAGCATTGCACTCTAAATTTGTACGGTGTTTAGGGAAATCTAGATCAGACATACCCACAGTTTATCCTACAGCGTCCATCATGCTAGAGAAAGGAGTAATTAACAGAATGATTCTTTATGGACTTACAGATAAGACCTTGCAATTCCCTCTGACTCCCAGAGCCTGTTTTCTCATGCCACAACAGAAGATCTTCATAAACCTTGGCATGAATTTACTAACACCTTTGTTAAAATGTCTCATTACTCAAAAATCTGTGTACTTTAGCAGAGCTGATAAGAAAGTTCTATTTCTGTACAAAAAAACCTGAAATACTTACCCCGAATGGTCCTTTCCCAGGAAAGGTTTCCCACCCACCTTATTTTCTTGAGATAACACATTCCCTCTAGACTCCAGAGTAGAGCACAACCACAGAAAGCCAACCCTAGAAGAATTTTTCCATAGTTGCTCTTAAGGAGAAAAGAACATTTCCAAATTTAAAAAGCAGACAGTAACTGCTGTCTTGTGTGTTCTGGAAAGAACATTAATCAGTTTATTTTTGTAATTTACAAACAACTAGTATAGTTAGCTGCTTTGAAACACTACTCCAGCTTTCAGCTGCAACGCATAGGCCTACCTTTAACCCAGTTGGTCTTTTGCCAGGCACATTCTCCCATCGAAACAAGGGCATTTGTGCTACCACACCCTCATGCATGGATGGGAAAATAACTAAGTACTGTATAAAACATTAGACAGCATCATTTCAGGCCCAGATATACTTGTTAATTTTGTTTGGTTGGTTGGGTTTTGTTTTTTTTTTTTTAAAAAAACCAACCCATCTATGTGGTGCTTAGATGGCAGCTGGGGTTAAACATGACACAGTGCCAGTCATGTTTAGACAGTTCATGTCATACAGTATGTCTGACTTCATGAAGGGACTGGTTTTGTTATCTGAGCTCCTCAGCATAACTCACAACTGACCTGTGGGTAAAGCCCAGAAACAGCTGTACAGAGGAGCTGTTACAGCAGCATCCCGCTCGACACGTCAATACGTAGTTGGCTAACGAGGTCCAGCAGCTGTACCACAGGAAGCAAACTCAGGCGAGCTTATGAGTGACAAATATCAACAGCTCTTTTAGGTTGTAGAGGAGACTTATAAAGGGGCTGAAAAAGTTGGGATTATCACTCCAGCAGGCAGGTGGGATCCCAGACACAGAGCATGAAGTGTCATAGGTGCTTCCAGCTGAAATACTGTATTGCACTGATATGGTTCAGAGACAATATCTGAAGTGAGTTACAGAATAAATGCCATGGAAAAATTAATTTTTTAGACTGCATACTTCTCAGAGCAAGAACTGCCTCCAATATGTGTATTTTAGTCCCTCCAAGGTGACATAAAGTAGTTCTTAGATGCCTGTAAACCAGCACCCAGGGAAGAATACAGGACAGGATTCACAGGGGACAGCTATGATTCACAAAGCACTGAGGACACTGCTCCTGCAGCCTTTCGTTGCAAGCTCTCTGCACCTAATAAAATAGAGATACATACGTAAAGAAACACTTTAATTTTCACAGAATGACAGGGAATAAGCCACCCCATTTATAAAGTAGAACAGAACAAAGCAGAGATTCCACAGCACAAGGCACGGCCTGCTTCAAGTGGCAGTTTCTGATAATGTTATCTTATTAACAGACAACAACCTTAAAAGGTAGAAAAACTGAAAGTAAAACAAAGCAACAGCAAGTGTACCAGGAAAGCAGAATGAAGCCTGCATGCCGTTCCAGCCTTGGAGCAGTGACTTCATCTTTGCTAGGGTGACCTTCCACTGAGTCCAGGCTCAAATACTAATATTAGACTAAAAAGAAGTGTGCCACCCTCTAAATATAATGATGACTCAACACCTAGAGGCTCCAGTGATGTAATATGACCAAAGAGGTTCTGACTTCGCAATCTAATTTTTTTTAAATTAAGTCAAAAGGAACAGATCTTCCCCGCAGAAACAAAGCTGGCCTCCCAGAGCATCTTCTTGAATTAGCCTTTAGGAAAAGGGAACCAAAGAAGCATTTCACGCATGGCAGCAGACACACCGGCTCCTCTCTGTTTAAAAGGAGCACTGAACAGACACATTTCCATTAGATTCTTCAGAGTCACAGCATCACTAGAAACTTCCAGTTCCAGAATTAACATATAAAAGTTAAAGACAGCACAGCAGACCACTGAACAATCCAGTGTCATTTACCGCACCTTAAAAATAAAAGCATGAATATGTGCTTTGAGAAAGCTCTGAATGCAAGCGCAAAGGAAAGAAAGCCTTTCCAAGTAAGGCTACAGAGTTCTCTTAAAGCATCACCCTTAGATGAATACTCCAGCACTCACTTGAGGTAGTCTTAATTTTCAAGGTCCAAGCTCAATAATACAGCTAAAAAGAGTCAAAGAAAGTCTAACAAAGGCTTCTTTAGTAAAAGCAAGTAGTCATCCAATATACGTAAAGTTGTAATGTGAAAGAATCCCTCATGAATAGTAACTGTTTTCATAATAAAGTCATTCCATTAACATAGGATTATCTTTTCCATTGACATGTTAGTTCAACTACTTTTCTCCTCCTTTCCCCATCTTCCTGCTGTCCTCCACAGTTCGGCTTTTTTAACCACCTTCATTCCCCAGTCTTGCCTTCATGCACTGATCCTCCTCATCAGAAGAGTTAGGATACACTTCAACACATGTTCACAGTATCACACACTTGTGGAGGTCAGAAGGGACCACTAGAGGTGGTCATCTCCCACCCTCCCGCTCCCCACACTTCTCAACTCAAGCAGGGCTGCCTACAGCCAGCTGTCCAGGACCATGTCAAGGCAGCTTTTGAATAGCTCTTGTGGAAGGAGACTGCACCACCTCCCCAGACACCTCGTGCCGGTGCTCTGTCACTCTCAGTGTAAAAAAAGTTTCCTGATGTTCAGACATAACCCCGTGTTTCAGTTTGTGCCCATGGCCACTGGGCACCACTGAACAGAGCCCAGCTCCATCCTCTTTGCACCTTCCCTTCAGGCGTTAATACACACTGGTAAGATCCTCCTGAGCCTTCTCTTCTCCAGACTGAACTGTCCCAGCTCTCTCAGCTTTTCTTCATAGGAGAGATGCTCCAGTCCGTCATCTTAATGGCCCTTTACTAAACTCTATCCAGTAAGTTCACATCTTCCTTAGTTCAGAAGTGGACATGTTTGGTCATTGTTTTTTCTCATGCAGAAGTAGTATTACCTCCTATTGGTTTGACTTGTATTGACAAGAAAAAGCACTTAATGGACCTTGGCTATCATTTCCTAGGCAGCTCCTGCATAACTAAAATTCTCTGAAACTGATTAAACATTCTTTATCTGAAATGTAACTACCAAGTTTAATAGGTGCTCCTTCCAATTTGAACTAAAATAGCAGAAGAGAAGAGCATACAGCCTCTGAACAGCTAGAGGCAACACATCCTTCCCTCACGTAAGCATATTCCGACAGTGACGGGTTTGTGTAAGCACCTCCCGAGGCATTACGGCATCTGAAGAAACCATCTTAAGAGACAAAGATGCCTCACTTTGACAGTGCTCACCAGTTTCAGCCTGAAGGGAATCACATAGTCCTGTTACAAGAAGGATGGTTTTACAAACAGTGATATACACATAACAGCACAACAAAAAGGTTACTAACTGGAAAGCCTAAGGGCTATGTGTAGCAATTAACTGTTAAAAAACACACATCCACTCTTAGGAATAGAGTCATGCCCTTTGTAGCTCACCACCACAATTGCTTTATCAGGAAAGATAAAAGGAGCAGCACCTCCCCGTTCAGTCACACTATCAGCCAAAAATAACAGTCTCAGTTTTGCTCTATCTTGCTCACATAAGTAGTCCCATCAGTTTTTCCAAGAGACAAGTGGCAAATACCAGGTTTTAGGAGTAATTTTATCTTTAGCTTCTTTACAATACGACTTACACGACCCAAGTCAGTCTATACACTCCAAAAAATAAATCTGCACCTACCATTAACAGGTTATAGCCCAAAATAAATCAGAGCACAAGACAGTGATGGGGACGCAGCTGAATGCGTCTCAGCTTTGCTCAGAACTGTTGGATAATCTGCTTCTCCACACCTTTGTTCTTCCCTAAAAACTAAAAAGCTCAGTATTTTCACATTGTGAAGAAGGTACAATTTCATTTTCTGTATGAAGAAGCAGGCTGTCTATGTTGGGCATGGAGGTAAAACCACCTCCCTTCAGCTGTAGCAAGCCATTAGTGCATTGAAGCTGCTAAGTCACCTTGTGCAAATCCTTAAATGCTGTATTATGGACTCAGCTATCCTGGGTATTCTCCTGACCTAAGCAGAGATTCCTTTCCAAGAACACAGGTCTGAAAGGTAGGGCATGTTTTTAACCACAGCCTCCGTTACTGGAGCAAAGTCAGATACACATAAATTAGTACAATTTACATTTGCCCTTTCTTCTGCCAGTGTTTAAGACCAGGCAATCAACCCTGAGCAGCTTCCTTTATGCCAGAGCCCAACACTCTTCCTCAGATTCCAGAGTCCACAACTCTTCAGGCTCGCTCTGTGTTGAGACCCCACAGTGCCAGCCAGGAGAAAACTCAAGCCTGGCCTTATACAGCTTCTTTGCCTGTAAAAGACATGGCCTTCAGGAATTCCTCACCTTCAAAAAAAAAAGTCCAAACTGAGGCTCGCTGCACCCTCACTCCTGGTGGTAACACAGAATCCTTCCTAAGAAGTGCAGTACAGCCACATGATATTGGTGAAAGGGAACATGTGATATAGGACACAGTAAGAACAGACACAGCAAATCGGCTTACCCACAGTGCAGGTGTACGTGCAGCTAAGTGTTCCCTCACGGGCTGCTGCAAGCCCACGCTCCAGCACAAACCGGAATTTACCCTGCGTCTGGTACAAAATAAGTAAACAACTTCAAATTAAAACAAAAATATCTAAGGCGTTTGCTTTTAAAACCGGTCTTTAGTGAGTATATTACTTAAATGTTTGTGCGTTGAAAGTTCAAACTTGACAGTACAGCCCCTTTGACACTTCAGGTAACATCAAAGCTGCCAGGGTGAATTCTCTACATTAATACTGTTGTATGCCAGAGCCACTCAGCAGTTTAATTTAAACATTTAAATATTATTTATGCAGCAAGTTCACACACCAAAACAAAAATCATTTATAAGGACAGGCTTCTCCGATTTTATTTACTAGGCAACTTGTAACTTCCAAACCAACCATACCTCCATTCTTCTCCTAAAAGCACAGGCCAGGAGTAAGTTAGATATATTGCAAAACCACTATTTTCTGTAGACTGGGAAACGCAATGAAACTATTGTAGATACAACCATTACTGTAGTATTGATGCGTGGAAAAACTCCGCAATCAAAATTGATTGTGAAGCAGGTATGTTTATCATGATTTCAGCTCTATAGAGTTGGGTGCAGCAAGGGTCAGGTACCCTTAAGGATGCTTGCACACCACGCTGTAGCTTTGGCCTCTTATTTAAAGCAGTAGAACGTACATATTCAAAGGATTGCTCAACCGCCTGGTACATATGGATTAGATTCTCCCGCTCCTGATGTAAATTAGGTCTCCTCCCCTTTGCACATGCGCAGTCTTCTTACATGTTACAGGTCATACAACGTCATGCATCGCATGTCTCTAACTCAGACTTATGCCTCCCCTGGGAGGAGAAAGTAATATTCAACAGTCTATTAAGCAGGCCCAGTTCGGGGAGGGCTAGTCATTATCTTTTTGTATCTATGACTCAGGTCCAGTTAAGCAACATCCTCCCTCGTGGCTGTAGAGACAATGGTCTTCTCCTCTTTATCTTGTCCCAAACAATGAAGCGTCAAGTGATAAGACCCTCTGCCTAAGCCTTGCATTCTTCAAGTGATAAAGAGCACTGGTGAGCAAGGGCGGGACATAACACTTTGTTTCCTCTGTTTACCTAGAGGCTTTGAGCAACTCAAAGGCAGGCAAAAGCATTTTTAGCAAAGTTAACTAATATTCAAACCTGTGGATATTTTCTACTTTCCCAACTCAGTATGTTCTTTAAAAAGTTTAGTGGATGAGCACACATGAGGGATCAATATATAACTGAAGATATGATTGTTAGCAATCATATCACAATCATTGATTGTGTGAGATTTCAAACTTTAGCTCAGTAACTTGACAATATTTCATATTGAATTCACGTGTGCTCTTATCCTAGAGCGACAGTTAATAATAGAAAAGATTATGGGTATTAATCAACTGGGAACACAAGTATTCTGTATTCTATAGGAATAATAAAAATCATAATCAGCTCCCCAGGTCCTCGGATTTAATGAGAAATCTGAAGGTAATCCCATCTAGTTAAACATGGACTTACAAGAGTAACCCCCTACCCACACACTGGATTGATGCTGCTCAATCCGAGTCATTGACAGATAGCTGACAGACATGCACGTGGGTCAAACAGAATATCCACCTCCACGACCCAGCTGCTATTCTTAAGACGCATCCTTAAGTCCTGCGAGTCTTTGGGGATTGCTATCCCACATACTTACATAATCACCCATTCCATTTTCTAGCTAAGCCATCAGCTAAATCCTAGAATGCAGCTCTCAAAAGGGAGAGCTCAGGAGCAAGTAGGGAAACAATCTCTGCAGGGTGAAGAGAGATTCTCTAGTTCTAGGCAGGCTTCTGTGTTCTTCCTTAAAAACTGGACTTTCAGACCCCTTCAACTTCAGTGAAGTTCAACACCAGATGGTCATTAAATTCCACAAAATCGCACAACATAAAGGCAAGATGTTTATCAGCAAAAAGATTTAAATATAATAAACTGGTTTAAGTTTGCAAGACTGCAATTAAGACTGTAAGATTATTTATATATAAATATGGCCTTTTTTAGTGCTGTGGTATGAACTTTTATTTTCTAATGTGTATGTTTGAGTAATACACAAGGCATCATTATGGAAAACAAAGATTAAACCCAAACAATTCCACTTGTGCAGCCTCAAGTACCACTTTCAGTACCTTTAACAGGAAGCCTATATCCTTAGGAGTCTTTTTTTATTTCCCTTTCACCTGGTAATTTCCCCACTAAAGACTCTTTGTCCATCCTGGCCAGCTTTGGTCCCAGTGAATGTGCAGTTTTATCTAGGTACCTCATCAGCCCGTTCCATTTTACAACTGCCAGCTTGTCTCCAAATTGAAAATTCTGGACAAGACACTCCAGTAGCCTCAGATATGCCTACAACAATTAGCCCAGACTAATTTCATCAGAGAGTAAAGCCCTAAGCTATCGGTTTTGTATGCTGCCATCTCCATCAGGAATAACACTAGGCTAAGAACCAGGAACTAAACTCTTCCTGCAAATGTTCATTTTTTTTTAATTTTAAGAGGATATTATTTTCAACATTGTCTTAGACAAATTGCAGACTCTAAAAATACTCTCATGCCATTCCTCATCTTTGTTCTCACTATTAATTATTTTAAGTTTTCAAAAAAAAAAAAGTAGTATTTCAGATAACTTAAAACATTGGAGACCTTATCACTCTACAACTACCTCCAAGGAGGTTGTAGTGAAGCAAGGGTTGGCCTCTTCTCCCAGTAACAAGCAATACAACAAGAGGAAACAGCCTTGAGTTGCACCAGGGGAGGTTTAGGTTGGGTATCAGGAAAAGTTCTTCACCAAAACAATTGTGAAGCATTGGAACAGGCTACCCAGCAGTCAGTTCACCATCCCTGGAGAGATTTAAAAGACAGATAACTGTAGTGCTGAGGGACACAGTTAGAGGTGGACTTAGAAGTGCTGGGTTAATGGTTGGACTCATTGATCTTAAGGTCTTTTCCAACCAAAACAACTCTGTGATTGTATGAGAACACACAAGAAAGGCAGCCTTCCAGAGTGGTACATGATCAGCAAACGAAAGAAACATTCATGTTTAACTCTGCCACCTTCAGCATCACTGCAACTACAGCTGCTATGAAGACTTGCACCTGCATTATAGTGTTCTGCAAAACCAAACAAAATAAAACCATTTTTGTTCACTCTAGTTGATGAAAAAGTTTAAGATCTTGAAATAAACACTATGGCAGAGCTTTTTGTCACCCTGGAAAGAAGTCATATTTGTTATAGAGTTTTTGTACAATACAGATTAAAGGGTTTCTTTGAAACTGTAATAAACACAAACATAAGGCATATGTTTCTCTTACATTGAAAATACAGAAACTGACACTGTACCTTACTGTCCTCATCTTCAAACACAGACTGGTGAACATTACAAGCAAAGAGGGAATTCGGGAGATCGTTGAAGTCAATTATTTCATGAAATTCTTCCTCTGCAAAACATCTCTTTAAATCGTTGTCTCCATTTATAGAGTAGAGCAAGAACTGTCCTCCGTCCTCCGGGATGCAGCCATAGTGACCAAGGCCTCGCATTCCAAAGACATACGAGTCTCCCCTCATCCCTGGCAGCATGGAGAAGAGACACAGTTACACCACACGTTCAGAAATATCACATACACAAGTTAAGCCAGAAATTTAGCTTGGGAGCTTAATCTGTAGAAAGTCTATTTCACCCTTTTAAGGCGACAATTGACCTCTGAGAAGGCACCAAGCCTAGTTTCACCAAGGTTCAAATAGGGACTTTGCTTTAGTTTCATTTCTTAGCACAGAAAAGACCTGTCCGTATCAGCACAAGCTGCTGAACACAGCCAAAGGCAAGGCATTATAACTTAAGCACTCCTCGCCCTGAACAAAAATACCATGCTGTTTAATGTGGGCTTAAGAGAGTCGCGTTTCTCACTGGGAGGGAAGGCTGGTGCTTCCAAGCTTGCAGCCCTCAGAGAAAGTGCAATGCACTGGGTAAGGACAAAATGAAAACAACTTTGAAAATTATACCAGGTTTTAACACAAAAGGAAAAAAAAAAAGACCCTGCTTGAAAGTGGCATGAACACAGAGTCACTAATAAAAGGTACAACTAAGAAACATCTCTACTACAAAGAATAAAGCCAATTTTTTCTGCAGTCTAAGAACAGAAAGCACCTGGTTTTTCCACATCCATTAGCAATTTCTTTGTTAGGAAGCAGATAAAAAAGCTAAAGGGAAGAGCAGACTCAAGGATGATACTTTCTTTTAGGAAAATGCAGCTGCCTTTGGAGCCTTTACCCCAAATCCATCAGAGTAGAAAGGTAATTGAGACACACAGAAATAACAAGCCCATACATCAAACAGCATCCCTCGTACTGATATAAGAACAAACTTCATACCAGCCAAGGGGAATGAGTAAAGGTCCAATCAATTATCAGTGTGGTAGTTAGTATAAAATCAGGTATTTATCAGTCCTTAGTACAGGTGTATTAGACATCAACCTACAGCCTCTACAGAGCTCCATTAAGCTGACTAGAAGCTATGACAAGGAGTAATTAATTCCCCTCATACTTTTGTTTCTTTCAATAACAACGTGCGATCATTGGCTGTTTTTTCTCCTCATAACATAAGGAGTTAGAGTTACATAAACAGAGTGTGCTCATCTGTTTCAGATTTGCCCTTGCTCTACTGCGTACTTGCTATTCTCTATAAATAGTTGTAAATATTAGTTCAAACACACTATTTAGGACTAGTGTCCAAAATTAAACCCTATGAGCTTATTACACCTAATCTCAGTAAAGCAAAGCTAAATTATGGAGCTAATTTGCTATGCCTGTGCCTTTCATATAACCTCAATCCTGCTGCTGTTCTGAAACAACATTTGGCCGATGACAGAGCACATCATTCCATAACCTTATGTTATGGAAATGTCAGTAATTGTTATTGCTGCAGTCTAACAGCTCACAACAGAAGTCCTCAAGAAAACAAGCTAAAGTCATGCTCAAAAGCATCAGTCTGGAGCACTGAGAGACCACACTTAACCACTCTCGCAAATCCTGTGACAGAGACAGGTTTATTACCAATATTAGTCAGAGCAGCCGCGGTTGGAAGGGGCCTGCAGAGGTCATCGAGCCTGGACCACAGGGTCAGACCAGGATAATTCAGGACCTTGTCCAGAGGTAAACACTGTACAGCAATACCACTCATAGCACATATAACGATCTGCAGAGGGCTGGTAGGTCACAGGATCTTAACTGTCCTCCTTTTCCCGGTACTAAAATACATTACACAGCTAAAACCAGAATAGTTTCCTAGTCCTGTGTATGTAATTTCTGAGAGAGGGGTTTAAACTGACAAGGATGCAGTGCTGGAAGGGAGCAGGTGCAGCAGGAAAGCCTCACGCCAGTTACCTCTCTTCACCATGCCAACGTGAGGACAGGTTTTCAGTCCATGGGATACACACTAGTATTATCACAAACTCAGTCTGGTATTAGCACAACTATCTCCAACTAATTTCTGTTTAGGAATTTAATTTTAACTAAAAAAAAGCCTGAACAAATGATGGAGAAGATGCCTACAACTTCAGCAGCATACATTAGTGCAGTAGGATCTCAGTATCACAATACTGCCTCTGGTCTTTGCTGGTCAAGTCGCTGGAGCCCAGTATTATTGTACATTTCAGGGTAAACACACCCCAGGTAAGTGCTATAAAGAAATCCTCACAGCCGCTGCTACTGGGGATGAAACTTAAGTTCAGAACGAATCACTGTTCTGTCAGAAAATAGTAACAGATCATCACTCCAAATACAATCACCTCTAAATGCGTTTGCCATCATGTCTAGCCTGTGTCAAGATGAGATTCATTGCTTCTTGGTTTATGAAAATAAATGTCATGCCCAGTATGTTACAGATTATAATTACATGGCAGAGCAGACATTTACAAGTGAGTATGAAGTATTTCATTCACAACAGGCAAACTACTTGCTCTCAATAAATACATTATTTTATGGTCACACTGGGTAAAACCCTTCTTCCCCCAGAAGCATCAGGCTGGAAGAGTCCACTCAGCAGAAAGGACATTTCAAAGCCAACTTTACGTAACAGACTCAAGAGGATAAAGATGACACAAGCTGATACTCAAAAATTGTAGGAATTCAGTTTATGAATTAACCCTCAATAAACATTCTAGTGAGAAGAGAGGAGATGGGAGATTAAACAGACCTGGGAGTAGTGAAGTTTAAGACCTACAAGGATATCCTGGGATGTAACTGTCAAGGGTTGGGTTACTAGCGGGCCAGTCACTAGACAAATG
This sequence comes from Buceros rhinoceros silvestris, assembly GCF_000710305.1. NCBI lineage: Eukaryota > Metazoa > Chordata > Aves > Bucerotiformes > Bucerotidae > Buceros > Buceros rhinoceros. The sequence goes on along the minus strand of NW_010404119.1, from coordinate 5,813 downwards.
ACAGATGCTCTGTATTAACCCCTCTCCATTCCCAAAGGGGGAGGGAAAGGGAATAAGCAAAAACAAAAAACTGCTTCAATGAACATAACAGTAAAATTAAATACATACAAATACATACAAAGACAACACCAAACCAAAGCCCCCCGATAGCAACCATGTCACTGTCACCACTGGAAACAGGAATGTGGTGGCTGAATGGAACTTGCAGGCAATACAGTACATGGATTTGTTTTCCATAGGCATCTCTATATTAGCTGATTTCTTACACTGTACTTTTTGGTGTAATAACCTTCACTCTGGTGAATGACAGCAATGTTAAAGATAACGCCATGGCAGCTACCAAATCCAATCCCCAATACATAACAAAGCTATTAGGGTGTGCATAGAAGTAAAGAATCCCAATATATTGGCAAAAATTAGGAAAGTCTACAGGACTCTTCACTAAACTGTTTATTTCTTTCTTCTAGGAGAGGCAGAATTAGGCAAAACCCCTATGGCAAGCAACTAAACAGAACAGAATTTCAAATTACAGCCATGAAGTCCAGGTTTTTAACCACCTTAGATGGCAATAAGGAAATGAGTAAACACTATCACAGGCAGTTCTAAAATCTAAGCGTCAAAGCTCCATCTGAGATTAGAAATTAGTAAATACTCTTTATGTGGCAGTAGTTTTGCTCTGCCCAAGCTCTTTAACAAGACAAGCTTGCTCCTTTTTTTAGTCAACCCTTGAGAGAGATTTGCTGGGTATTAGCCAAGTCTTCTGAAGAAAGTCACATGCTTTTGACCACCTCCTTCAAGACTTGAAGGTAGGTCTGTGTACATGCAAAAACCTTCTGTGCTTAAGATATACCCAGAATTCTGATCAATGTTCCCTCCACTGGCCAGTCGACTTAAAATACCCCCACTATTAAATCCTCTGCCCAATATAAGATGGGTCCTGTCCCATAATAAAAAAAAAATCTCACTAGTAAGAGACATATATGTTCCCCAAGAGAAAAAAAACCTGCCTATGAGCCTGAGCTCATTGCTAATCAGAGAGGACAAACATAATTGAATCAGGAACATTTGTTGGCACACTTCAAACAAGTTCAGACAGGACAAACTAGCAATTCTGCCAAAATTGCAACATAATCTGTCATGCATTTCAAGCTTCTCGCTTCCGATACCAGTGGCTTCCCTACAAAGGGGCAGGACCCACACTCCCTTTTGCAGTGGAGAGAGCATCTCCTGCTCCAATTTATGGCACAACTGCACAAACTGATTCAGGTAAAAGACCAGGACTAAGGAAAAAAGTCTGGGTTTAATGCTGTTAGGTAGATAACTGACCTGATTCACTTCACAGCTGCATAAATATTTGCAGCAATCAGAAAGAGGGACATGTTTTGGAACAGACAGGCAACAGCAAAAGTTAGGACTGTACTTTTCAGCAGTTAACCTACTTAAAGCATTAATGAAATTATAATCCGAGTTTTCACAGCTCTGCATGAACTTCATAAAAAGTGACCATATCAGAAGTTATCCTCAGCCAGTCATGAGCTGGAAATATTTTCTCCATCATAAAGCATGTTACACACACACGCACATATAACAACTTGTAACCACATATCCTTTACTATGTTTGTCGGACACCTTAAGGCTCAGGTGTTTTGTGGCCTCTTTGAATTTCCTTAGTCACTCAGGCAGTACTCTGTCAAAAAATACTCTCTTCCCAATTACTGTATTGATTTAGTACAAAAGGATTTACATTTCAAATCCCTTAAAACAATTAATTATAAATCATGTATAATCCATGAACTGGATTGCAATATAAAGCAAATTAGAAGTCATATTTTATGTAACTATAATATAAATGGGATTGTGATCCAGTGATTAAGCCCCTTTCCACAGCTTCTGAAAAAGTAAGTTAACTTCTCCCTTATTATGGCCCCTTTTATATTAAAGGCAGAAAGACATCCACATAAAAGTAAACCAACCTCATCTCACCTTTAAAATGTAAAGACTTCAAAATGAGCTGTGCATTTGCTTTTCCCCTCCCAAATCAGGACATTTTTCAAATATTTAAAATACTAGAAGCTGTCACACAGAATTTCAAAAGAAGTGGCAACACCACAGAAAAAATAACACAGTAGCACCAAGACATCATCCAACGCCAACAATGATGCTAAATTCATGTCACCAAGATCTTAACTGGGACCACACTCAAACTCCATAGCAGAGTTGTTCCTTTAAGAAAACAGATACTGAGACATGACAAAGCTGAGCTCAAGCACATGTAACCTCCAGCTAATGCTGGCTGCTTGCCACATCCATTTACCCCCTTTAACCAAAGTTCACTTGTACATAGTCTAGGTTCCTACGTTACCTCTGAATTTGTAGTAGGGTTTTGACCCTAAACTTTCAAGTCAGAAAATACATGACATGGAATAGAGTGCCCCAAGAGCACAGGGCTAACCCTAGGAAAACCACAGCAGCCACTATCCTTCCAGACCCTACATGGAATCTCCTTGTCACTGCTTTGGGGAAATTAACATGCCCAATTTGCATCACTTTACACTGACATAAGCAATTTCAAATGTCTTCATCGTCGTAAAGGGGTGCAAGAGCTTTTAATTTATGCTAGTTCAAAACATGAAGCAAACACTCTTCCCACTAGAAGAGATGAGGTGGTGCCAGTGTTCAATCCTGCAGATACTGTAACCAAAAGCTCTACAGAAGTTCCAGGTGGGAGCTCAGCGTTTATTCTATTACTGCTTTCAGCCTCGGTGCATCCCTAATTAAAATTAACAGCGACCAGCAGAAAATTATATTTGCCGGCAAATAGCAAGAGCCTACTGAAGTTTCTGTTTGGAAAACTTACCCAAGAGTACTGCTTTTCTAGCATAACACTGGAAGGGCCAAGATGTACGACTTGTTATGAAATTAGACCCCTACAGAGCAATTTTGCTGATTAAGACAACCTGAACACATGTAGTGTTTGAATGGACCAATGCCTCACGTATCCCCAAGCACGTACAGATTTATCCTCTGTTTTTATGGAAACTAATAAGGCATTTCCTTGGTGACCATTTTCCTGTCTTAGAGGTTTTAAAGAGCATCCCTGAGGGACATCAAGAAATAGGCACATATCTCTTGAAATCACTAGGAAACTTTACTTTTTTATTAAACATGGCTTGCCATAACAAACAACATGACTAAAAATAGAATAAAGCAAACAAGATGTTACAAATACAAGCTTTAAATATAATCACTATAAACTAGAAGTTTTATTGAGTCCTGAGTGCAAACCTGGAAACTGCAATCTACAAAAACTAAGAACTTTTGAGAAAGAGAGCAAGAAGAGTTGCAGATGTTTTTCCAGAATTTCTAGAAGGTAGGGATTCCACCTCTGCTCCTACTTAAAAAACCCAAACAACCAAACAGCAACTTTTACCACAATTCAAAGGGGAGGGGAGAGGAGGTGGGGAGGAATCCAACCCAGTGAGTAAGATTTTACTGCAACAATCAGTTTTTACTTAAAACGTTCACTGACTTACTGAAAGCAGAGTCTCCAGTTTGTGCCATGTTAGCCTAGGGATGCAGCTCCTGCCGCACACACCAGCTAGGGCCAGGGAAGACTCTGGCAGAAGGCACAAGCGTAACAGGGAAGTTCAGATAACAGTAACCTACTGAAATTTCATTCCATTCTGCAAAACGAACACTGGAGATCAGTGTGGGGTTTTTTTATATGGTGCTAATTCTTCACTATGGAAAACTCCCATGGACTTAAATGAAGACATTTTACTTAATTAGAAAGAGCAGAACAGGACCTCATGTGACAGGATTAATGAACTGTTAGTCTCCAAACCAATATAGACCATTGCCACCCTTTCCCCGATCCTCTACATCTTGCACCTGGGCAACGACTATTCCCCTTGCAGTCACGAAAATTACCAGTGAATGAAGTCCACTCACATTTTAACCCCACTTTGGTTGGCACCACACAGTGTCAAACTCCATTATTGCTCTTACAAAAGTGGCAGATATGAGGAAGAGGATTTTATTTTTTTAAAACGCTAACTGATGCAAATTCCAAATGTTCTAATCCCTTCCATTGACATCCTAGCTGTATTAAATTTAGCTGAGACTTTGTAACTATTTCTGGAAGCTTTTAACATCCAAAGCCACTATTCACTCTTACTCATCCAAAGCAGGGCTGGTCAGCTCAAGCCCATTTCAAGACCCGCCTATTGCTCCGAAGGCTCAGCTGTGCCTCCCATGCCAGGGATGTATCCTATGACCAGTAAAGGAACTCAATCGGCATTGGCTTGCCAAGCAGTCTGCACCTCCAGCCCAGGAGAACACAAGCCAGCAGACACTGGTGCTCCACCCTACCAAGCCAAGACTCCAGTCCCATTCCACAATGGGAAGATGATACTTCGAGCAACCAATGCCAGGCATTAAGATTGTATGTGCTGTTCTTAAGGTCGAGAAGCTGGGCTTTGATTAATCAACCTCTAAAGTTGCCATGGTAACATTAAGGTATTCAAAGAACAAAAAGTCCTTCCCAAACCCAAAGAAGCCTGATGGCCTTCACTTGGCCTCTATGCTGCTCTGTTTAAAGTGAGCCAGTTTTATGAGGGGCACACACTATTACCATGTTGCTGGCCTTCAGCCAGACCTGTCACCTCACACAGGGGTCAATGCAACACTGGTTTAACAGTCCTCTAGCTTGTAATACAGAATTCATAACTACACTCCAACTCTTACCAAGACCTACTTTCCCTTTCCCTGTCAGGAAGGAAAAAAAAAAAAAGGGAGGAAATCATGTGCATCAGAACTACATGCAACAGGAGCTGTTCACCATGTTTTAAGTTCTAGAAGATCCTCAAGACGTCATAACCTGGAATACAATTTCAACGTTTCCTGGAGAAAGATTTTCTGCAGGTACACACAAATAATTTATAACTTAAGCATTAAGGACACCAATGCAATGACAAACATTTTCAATATGGACACTGACAAACGAAGCCACTGAATATGAATACACGCTACAATATCTGGAAGAGGACAGACAAACTAGATCACATAGCTGACAGCTCCTTCTCAAAAATGTAAGCAGAATGGAACAGTTCCTGCTGTTAAAAAAGAAAGGTACCAGTTACTACTAATAACAACATTGATAAGCTACAGACAATATTCTTCTGTCCTTGTTTACTGTAATGCATTTGTAGTTTTGCCTGATTGTTTTATATTCTCACAGCACCCAGACTTCCATCTGTTCAGAAATTATGTGTAACCATATAATTTATTTTTCCTGCCAGAATAAACACTGCAGAGTTTCTTTACTGTAATTATGTATTTTCATAGAAACAGGGTTTTCCTTTTCTAGGTAAGGAAAGAATGAACCGATTTCTAAGTGCAGAACTTGAAAACCTAACACAGAAGCTCATGTAAAGTATAAACTACAACTCTCATTTCTATGATTTCTTTCAGCTGTATAAACCTTCCATACATTTTCCTTTTAAGAAACTACATTAAACTCCAAACTCAAGTAGGAGCTGACTCTTACAGGTTTTAAAGAGGAAAGAATCTAGGCGAGGTGGGGAAAAAAAGAAGTCAGCAGCTCTGGAGAGCTACCTGCTGTAGAAGCATCAAGCAACATCGGTGTGGGATGCTGCAGCTAACTTTACAGCAGCCCAAAGAGACTCTCCCTCGGGGATACCGGCTTCGCTACATTCCTGCACAGCAGCCTCAAGTTGTACGCGAGGCTGGGACAGGTCTGAGTCGCTGCAAGCGCCCACCAGCTTCACGCCGACACCCGGCGCTTCCCGCAC
>NW_010404118.1:64092-72070 GCF_000710305.1 Buceros rhinoceros silvestris | reverse complement strand
GGGAGGGGGTGGGGTGGAGGAATGATGGGAGTTTTATTCCCCAGTGGTGCAGAGTAAGGATTGTGCTTACTGTTTCCCATCTGATCACTACAAAATGATTTATAAGTGTCCTTGCAGGAAAATAGACAAGATATTAATGAATGCTCTACAAACAGCTGAGTCACAATGTCCCACCATCACAGTCTCCAGCACTTGAGCTCAGCCATCTAGGAAGTGCCAGAAACTCTAATGCATTTTTGTGAAAGAGAGCACTCATATCTCTTAGACAGGCAATGTTTGCCTGCTGTTGGCTGCTGGAGTTGCAGCCTTCATCTCAGTTAAGAGTGGTCACAAACATTCCCATAAACTCAGTAGTTATCCAACAATGTGGTGTGAGCAGACAGATGTGCGACACACTGAAGTCAGAACAGAGCTGGCAGGTAAGCCAAGGAAGTTTTGGCTGTCCCTTACAAAGACAGACTTCTGCAATCAACTGCTCTGAAATCAACTGCACTGCAGTGGCAAAAAAAGCCTACTTTGTAAGACTTCCAAGCCAAGAGGAAAAGATTGTGTGAGATGACTCTAAACAGATGGACGTTGCACTTCAAATGCTGAGTCTACTTGTTAGCTAAGAGTTAAATTCAATTGTGTAATAAAAAAATATGGCTTAAAACCTGACTTCCAAATCAAACAGCCCTGTTCTCCTCTCTTTGTGTGTTCTGACAGCCTTTCCTAGCTGACTGACCACAGTTGTTACCAGCCTCAGTCCTAATGCTCTATGTTGGCACATTACATGATCACCTCTAAAACACATTTCCAAAAAGAGCTGTTAACCAATAATGTGTTTTCCATTTATCAGTTAAATAAACAACATTTGGTTTAATATTAATAAATTGTGACATGCTTGTCCCCAAAAGGGACACAGAAGCTTACAGACTAAGGTTTGTGATTGAAAATATTTCCCAACTGGTGACCACAGAACTATTTATAATTGGCCCTGTAGGACAATGTGTAAGATACTAACGACACAAGGACATCCCATGAATCAGATGTGCCTTGTCCCTGCCCTCAGAACACTTTCCTGTGTTTTTACAGTGATGCTTTTTAACCCTATCTTTCCTACAGGGTTTTTTTAGATAGCACCCTCAGGCTTCCATGGGCAATACAGTTCCAACAAGATTAACATCTGCACTCATACCAGATTGGCTCACTTGGAATATTAAAATGTATGTCCACAGATATGCAGGAGTGAGGAAAAAGAATGGGGGTAGAAGGAATGTCTGAAGATGTGTGTGACAAAAATGTGGCATCCAAAGTGACACGGGAAGCAAAGACGGTATTAATTTGCGGCACGATCTATGAAAGAAAGGAAGTGTTCAGACCCTGCAAGAACAGAAAAAACTTTCAGGAACTTATTCTTGGTTTATCATTGCAATGTTTGGAGTGGATTTTCTTCACTATTTTTGTTTTTATTTTATATTTAGTTGCAATTACAAGACAAAATTAACAGCCAAGCTTCTAAGTAATGTAAAGTCAGATCAAAGAAGCCCATTCCACCATGCAGAAAAAGGTTGCCTAGGGAAGCCTCAGGAAGCTCTGAATAGATAGGGTGGAAGTCACAACAGATAGATAGGGATGTTAAATCAAACCTTGTGTGAGTTAGTCTTTCAAATCTCTGTTAAGACTATAACCCTATGGAATCTCTGAACCACAACAAGGCGTAGGTGTTATAAAATGTGCATACAGAATAAAAAGACAATTTTACAACAGAAGGACATAACAGAAAAGATGGTGGATGTTAGCAACAAATATCCTTTCTTGTACCTTTCGGGAATATCATATACTGAACATCATATGTGTCAGAATGCTGGTCAGAGGGAAAAACAAGTATTTGTTATGCCTCAGGAAGGTGTAGTACAGAGATCTCAGTCCAAGAGCACAAACCTGTCACCATGAAAGATGAACTTAAGTCCTTGGAACTCAACCTCATCCACAGCCTGTAAATTGTGGGATTGAGATCCAAGGTGTTAAGGCCATGAGACAGATGTCCCAATGCGAAGCTGTCTAAAGTAAATAGAAGTCTCCCATGGAGGACTACTCAGGGCACTTTAGGGACTGAGTTCAAAACTCCGAGTTATGCCAATACTTCCTTTATCCTTAGCTATGATAAGTTTTTCCCTTCTCACCCCCTCCTGTAAAATAAGGTTTGCAATCTTCTTTCAAAGTGCTCTAATCAAGTATAACTGTTAATCAATGCACAGAATTAGTTCAAGTTACTGACTGAAGTCTACTGTGAATAATAGCATTTTCTCAACTTTTTTACTTGTTGCTTTTCCACATTGTTAAATATTAGGATGGTACAAGAGAGAAGATTCTACCCCTCTAAAAGCTTTCTTGGTGTTCAACTTCAATCGTTTGGGATCTATGCTACTCATTTTTGCAACCGACTCCTCTGCCCTGCCATTCATGAGCTGAATGCACTTGGAAAGACACCTTCCCATGATTTCTTTTGCCCTAGCTCTGTTAGCACGACCTCTCACAGGAAATTCTGAGGTGTTGGCATCTGGAGAGAGAGAAATGCAATTTATCACAAAAAGGACTCCTGAAGTGAGAAATATGAAGGCACGTTATAAAACTTTGACAATCTATGCATTAAAACCAAACTTAACAGACAGAATAAAGTCATAAGAGAGCTGACAACTCATTGAAATTCAGGTAACTGCTAATTGCTACAAGCTAAATTATCACTTTGTCTAAATAATCACTAAAAGTCGTAGCAAATCTCCAAGCAACTCTGCAGGCGCTATGCAGCTTTTGTTCCCTGCTGTTCACAGCTGCTTACCTCTGCACAGGTCCACTGCAAGTGGAATCTTGATTCTTCACATTTTTCTGTCCAGCACAGATCAGTTTGTGTCAAGAGTGTTTTAAGATTAACTCCTCCTTGGACTGTGAAGCAAGGATGATATCTGATACGGAGACACGTCTTCATCAGAGCAATCTGTGATTCCACCCTCTGGAAACGTGCATTTTAAGCAGCAGGCTCTGCCTAAACACCCTCTTTAGCACTCCAAATTCTTTTGAAGAAGGATAAACAGAAAGGCAGCTAAAATACCATCCTCACAGAGAATATTGTCAGCTAGAGATTAGTGTCAATGACACTGAATTTTTTTATGCCTTAAAAATAGTAATTCCACAGGTTTCATTTTTAGGTCTGCTGAAAGGCAAAGCAACAACTAAAACCACCCCCAACCTTTTATTTTACATATTTAGATAAACATTTTTTTCTAAAAAAGAAAATAAAGACACCTTAAGCTTTACTCTCCATTATTTAATCTAAACTAACAAAAGCAAAGTAAGCACCCTTGCCCGCTGTCCCAGGGTTTAAGATAACAGGTTACACCTAAATCAGAGGCTTAAGGAAGCCCAGCAGAGATAGTCTAGATATTCCTGCTATCACCCTGTGAGTTTTTGAAGAAAGCCTACTGCATCTGCCTGTACAATGGCAACCACAAGTATCATTCAGCACTTGAAATACTACATCAGAAAAGTTTGAACACTGGAATAGGCTGGTAAGCCTATGGCACCTTCGTCAACAGAATTTTAAGAAGGCAAAATAAAGTTAGTCCAGAATGACATGTGGGTCTGGCCTTGGGTTAGAAGAAATGGCCTGCATGGGCAACATGTTGTTGTTGTTCAGCCTATTTTCAATGACATTTTTTATTGAATTAATAGATCCTTGATTTTTTGCAAACTTTGTGTTCATGTTGAATCGGACTGTATTTACAAGGTCACCTGCTACACCAATCACATAGAAAGGTCAGGAAATAGGACTGGATTTCCAGAGAATCCAGTTTCCTGCTATCACGTGCTTTATATCATATGATCTTTTTTCACATGCTTGTTGACAAACATCCTTAAACTAGGTTTTCTTCCTTACCTTCTTCCTTCCACTACCCTTTTAGATACTAACCACAGAGAAGCAGCTAGGACAGCTTTCTAATACTTCACTGCAGAATGCAAGGCTAGCAAGAAGCAAGCTACCAGATATATTACTGAAAGGCCAGTTTTCTGAGTTTCCAGGAAAGGAGGATGTATGGTAGACTGGTCCCAAATGTGAATGGAAATAGAGTCATTTATCTGAAACGGATTATTTGGGTCGTAGGTGAATTTATAGTCATAGGTCAGATTTACAGATATTCTTAGTTAGAGAGCAGTGCATCACAACCACAGCTGTGTTTGCAGGCTCAGCTCACAGGTAGAGAAACGCTGCCAAAACATATATCTCCATGTTTCTCTCTCTTTCTTTCTTTCTTTGTAGCTGATACACACTGCAGTACAATGCCACAGAACAATCTTACAAGGGAAGCTAGAAAAGGGAAGGGTTCACAAGGTTATAATCGTGGTTTAAATCTTCCCTGGGAAGGTATGATACTTAAGAAGTTTACTACAGTTGAGTTTTAGAGAAATTTAACTGCAAGTTTATAAATCAACAAAGAGTATTAACATATCTGAAGGAATCTACGACAGACTGGGAATGAAATAGAAAATAATTTTCCAGTTAGAGAATCCTATACATTCTTATGCAAGGTCATCATTCCCTAATAAATTCTACAGGACTTTTCCATAAGAGGACATTATGAAAAGAAGTAATGGGTACATACAGTACTGACCATGTCAAAACAAGTATAATAATGGGCAGATTTTTTTGAACACATATCCAAAACAAGTTCTCCGCTGATGTAAATCATCCTGAATCAACTGAAGTTGGTTAATAGTAGGTTAGGAACCCTCTCCCAATTTCAGTCTTAATGGGATGGAAAAGATTTGCAATATTTATTTATCTCCCTAAAGACTGGATTCATCTAAGTTGATTTTTTAAGGCCAACACACAGAGTTGAAGCTGACGTACTATCTATTTGAAAAACGGGATGTGATCAAATAAAGATTTTTTTTTTTTTTCTAATCTTAGAAGATGAGTTTCTGTGGGTTAAGCCTAGCTACAGGATCCTAAAGTATAGCACACATTTCAGTACCTCTTTGTGTCATGCCTTTGTTGTACCTCTAAATTGAGTAGCACATGAAAAAGATACTTCCTTGACATTGCAAGACCTCTGACTGTTGAAAAAGTTCCTGACCCAATTGGAGAAATAAAATGAAAGAGTAGAAGCAGCAATTTTCAGGTGAATTCACTGGGGCAACAAAGGAGAAACTAAATGATGAATCTGAACTCCAAATGGAAAGACAAAAAAGGGGACAGGCCTTGTACCCAAACACATGAGACTAATCCATCTTAACAGTCCAGGGGTTGCCAAAGGAAGGGGAATATGAAGATCAGGTGCTGGCAATGAGTAGAGAAGGAGTTTGGAAGCACGAATACCAGAGTGTTAGATGAAAGAAAATTTAAAAGCAGTGGGAGTAAAGTATTGGGTCACAGAGGGAAAAAAATGGGCTAAAGAAGAAAGGCACAGAAAAAAACATCTGCAAGCAGCACTAGTGATGGGGAAGCAAAGAAGCAAGAGACACACACCCAGGTGCACCATTGCCAAGCAGCCTGAAACAAAAACCAGCATCATTTGTGTGTTGTTTTTTTCTTGTGCTTGCTCTTTAGATCAAAAGGAGAGCAGCAATGCAATCTGCTCTTTGCACAGAGCACTTTCAGCCAAGGGAAGGAGAGCGCACACACTGGACCATCTGTTCCAAGAAGCCACTTGAAAAATAATCTTATAATAGCATGGGGAAAACATCTGTGCAGCATGCATCAGACCACCAGTAGTGCAGCAGTGGAGGAGTAAAAGGGAAAAGGAAGACAGGAGAAAGTGAGGGAGACAAAGTGGAACAGGATTAGGTCAGGGGCAAGTACCCCAGTGAGGGGCATGACCCATATGTGAAGAAACTGATCATTTGGTGTCTTTGCTCTTCCAATCCTCAGCAAGAGGCAGACAGATTTCTCACCCACTGAGCTGTATTTATTGGCAGATATTACTCAACATGTGCAGCTTTGAAAAATCCTAAACTACCATCAATGTGTTTGAGAGGCTGCATGAAAGGTTCCCTGCCCTTGGCCTCTAGTGTAGCCTCCGCCTCTTCTTCCTCAACTTGCTTTATCTCTGCTGATACTGGAATAAACTCGCTGGAAAAACAGTCACTGCTAGCTCAGGTGGGGAGAACTAAGAAGCCAAAGCACCTACATCACTGCGGATGAAACTGATCTATTGTATCTTTAATAAAAGAGAGGGCCACTTGTTTTCATCTTCATTTTTAAAACAAACAAATTCAGAAGAAAACCGCACACTCTAACCATCTCACAAACTTGCACATGTACATGCAATATGCAGTATGTTCTGGCTTCTCCTTTCACCTTTTTATTTCAAGAGAATTGCACAATTATAGTTGCCCCTATAAAAGTGTCAGTAGCAACACATCAGTCAGGACACTTCTTACCTCTGCTTTGTGACACATTTTGCAGGGGTTTTCTGAAAAAGAAAAAAACAGTGTCAAATTTATTCAGCTATTGTTTGACTCTAGGTTCTCTGAACAAGAAAAGCTTTCCCAAATGTAGCTTCTTGCCGATGAGAAAAAGAAAGAATCAACAGGTTTTAAATTAAAACCTGCATACAAACATTTAGGTGATATGACTGGTTACATAAAATTGGACAAGGAGCTAAGTACTACCTGTACACGTGTAGGTAGGTGTAGCTTTCTGTTTTGGTGTAGAAAGGAGAAAAAAGCCAGTCTCCTTATCTTGCATGTAATCAGATTTCATTAAGGGGGAAATTACAGGGAAATGAGGAAGTTGGAGTGATTTTAGAAGTTGGCTGTTAGGCTGGATTAACCGATTGCAAATACACATCACCAGTGGAGAGAAGACAACATACTGCAGATCAGGACATGGCAAAGATTGGCTGTACCTATCCACAGAGGCATGCATAGATGGGATATAGGGTAATTAGACTGCTACATTTGAACTGATTCCTGGCCAAAATGCACACAATTACAGTTAGCAATATGTTACACGTAAAGCTCTTTATACCAGTCTTGTCTTAATGCTGCTTTAGATGCTCATCTCTTCTATAACATGCCTAGAAAGGTAGTAAGCAAAAACAGCCACCCAAAAATAGAAAAGACATGTTGGGACGCAAGGAAGAGGAGCTGAGCAAGACAGAGAGGAAGAGGCAGCTTCCCTCTAGATCCCAGATCAATAAAAACTTATGTGAGAAAACAGGAAACACCCAGGATCAAGACTTTCTTCTGTTTGATTCACAAGGAATCAATCTTCTTATCATGACCCACTGTTATGTAACTTACTCACTCAGGTCTTTCTCATTTCTAGTAATGCTCTGAGAGCTTTGTTTCAATGGGAAGACAGGATTTTTCTTCTTTCTCTTGAAATCTCAAAAATGTACAATGGAAGAAAATTATTTTCTTTGCGACTTTAACTGTCATATTGGCTCTCAAAATAGTTTTATCAATTTAGCTTCCACATGCCAATGGAAACTTATGTGTGTATCGTAAGCTTGAACAGCGATAAAATGAATACCCCAAAAGAAAGCTGCCCTAGTTCAATTCTATTTGCCTAAAGTTATACTTCCAATTAGACAGGTATGACTTGCTATGGAAACCAGGGCTTTGATTAAAAGCAGTTTCACTTCTTTTCATTTGTGGGCCACAAATCCTGTTAACTGAGGTCATTTCCAGATAAGGGATATGGGAGGGAGAGTCAGAGGAAATGAAACTGGTTACATAGGCGGAGGGACACAATAAAGGTGTTGTAGGTAAAGAAGAACAGCTTGAATTTGACATGGCAAGTGACAGGAAATCAATGGAGTGCTAATGTGTGGGAGGAAACGAATACGACTTTAGCAGAAACATTTAGGACAGATGTGAGGGAGAGAACAGAGGAACTGTGGGGCCAGACAGGAGAAGCTTACAGTAACCAAAGCAAAAAAAAAAAAAAAAAAAAAAATCTAAAACAACAAGGCAACCTCGTTTTGGGAGGTTC
>NW_010404118.1:52845-64061 GCF_000710305.1 Buceros rhinoceros silvestris | reverse complement strand
AAAAAAAAAAAAAAAAAAAAAAAATCTGAGACACTAAGGGCAACCTGTTTTGGGAGTTTCCCCTTTTGTGTCTCACAGACAAGTCAAAATTTAAGTGAACTGTTAGGTGTTATGTGAGGTCTAAACCTTTAACAGCTCCAAGATTAATTTTATGTTACAGTAATCGTGAAACGGGTTTTCAAGGAGTGGTCGTCTTGCAAGGCCGTATGTCCCCTATTCCCTAATCTCATTCATCTGCATGGGTATCAACTGGAATATCATCCAAGAGATCAGTATTCATAACACCCTCCCTCTCATTTGATTAGTAGAAATATCAGAAATCCCACTCTTTATTCCCTTGGTTGGCAAGCATTTGTTCAGTATGAATCACACAATACATTTCGCCAGTGTTATACCTGTTTTTTCTCTAATCCTGAAAAAATCTTCAATTAACCTAGACTAATGACTGATATTCCATGGAATCAGCATTCAACAAGCTCCTTGCACAACACCTGTAATGCAGCCTGAGCTCTCACATGCTAGGCATGAGTATCTGCAGGGGGAAACAAACACTTCTCCACCTCCTTTGCATGCTAAAAGAACTCTTTTAAAAACAGATTTTTCAAATCCTGGTAGAGATGTCTTATTTTCAGAATAGTCATGAGAGAGACTCCTCATTCACTGAAAACCTACAGAATATTCTTTAACTTAGCATCTCTCATGTTGAAGGTGACCCCGTTTCCCTTCTGAGGCAATATCTGTTTCTATAGCTCCCTTAGATTAATGTGCCACAATATCACATGTATTGTAAGGATTATAGTGACTTATGTAATGTTTAATGCAAAACAGAAAAGAAAAATATAAAGGCAAGCAGCTTTGTTCTACAGGCAAAGGTGCGTCTCCCTGATGGCACAGCCATTTTTGCTTGTCCAGGGCTGCCTTCCTGAAAATTAATCAATGCTTTGTCCCTACAAGCAGGGCAAGTGATTTGCCTGCCAGCACACATTTAGCATTGTCTTCTAACTAAACATGATCAGCATCATGATATTCAATAACCAATATATTCTTTGCATAAACTGTGAACTCCTTTATTGATTTTTCCTCAACCAGGCAAAATCTTGTTTTATCACAGCATCACAAGACTACTGAATGGTAGGGGTTGCAAGGGTCCTCTGGAGATCATCTAGCCCAACCTCTCTGCTTAAAGCACGTCCACGCAGAGATTGGACAGGATCGCATCCAGGTCTGTTTTGAATATCTCCAGAAAAGGAGGCTCCACAATCTCTCTGGGAAGCCTGTTCCAGTACTCTGTCACCTTCGAAGTAAAGAATTTTTTTGTTATGTTCGGAAGGAACTTCCTGTGTTCCAGTTTGTGCCTATTGCCTCTTGTTCTGTTACTGGGCACCACTGAAAAGAGTCTGGCCCCATCTTCTTGACACCCGACCTTTAGATATTTATGAGTGTTGATAAGATCCTCTCTCAGTCTTTGCATTTCCAGGCTAAACAGACCCAGGTCTCAGCCTTTTCCAGTAAGAGAGATGTTCCTGTCCCCTCATCATCTTTGTAGCCCTCCACTGGACTCTCTCCGGTAGTTCCTTGCCTCTCCTGAACTGAGGAGTCCAGAACTGGACACAGTACTCCAGATGCAGCCTTGCCAGGGTAGAGTAGATAGGGAGGAGAACATCTCACAACCTGCTGGTCATACTATTCTTAAAAAACTCCAAGATACCATTGGCCTTCTTGGCCACAAGAACACCTGCTAGTTTATGGTCAACTTATTGTCTACCAGAACTTTCAGGCCCTTCTCCTTAGAGGTGCTTTCCAGTGAGTCAACCCATAATCTGTACTGGTGCATGAAATTATTCCTCCCCAGGTGCAGGACCCTGTACTTACCCTTGTTGAACTTCATTAGTTTCCTCTCTGCCCAACTCTCCAGCCTGTCCAGGCCTTGCTGAATGGCAGCACAGCCTTCCGGTGTATCAGCCACTCCTCCCAGTTTTGCATCATCAAGGATATGCTCAAGGATACAGTGAATAGCAACTAAAGTAATGTCTTATTGAGGTTTTTTTTTTCTGATTTCCCCTCTCATTTTCTGAAATTGAGTCAGAGGACGAAAGCTGAGCAGAACGTTTTTACCATTAGCTTACTGTAGAATAGATAAAATTGCTTCTGAAAAACAAAATGTTGTTGATTATCAAAAGCGAAAAATGATGCTGCAACCACAGCAAATCCAACAAACTTTCATTCCATGCAGGTCTTTTATTTTTTGAAGTGGTAAGTAGTCCTGAAAAAATACGCAGTTCTGAATGTGACATACTGAAGAACAATTTTGAATTGATTCAATCAGACATTCATTGATCCATTTTCCAAAGTTTCTCAGGCTATTCAGGTTTTACTCATTGATTAAAGAGCTGTAAATTTTCACAGACATACTGCATTTGACTGTAAAAAATCTGGACTTAAAGACTTTAAAACAGAATACAACCTTCTAATTCTCCATTATGTTCAGAAAATCCTGCACCATTTTATGAGTTTCTGGAGCCACTTTAAATTATATCCTAGATGTCAGGAGAGACTACAGACTCATCTAAAGAAGGTGAAGGTTCAGAGCACTACAGTTCATTAGGTGTCACTTCTCTTTATATAACCTTGCACTCCAGTTTCATTCAAGCTGAAGAAGATGGCTAGCAGGTTGCAAGGTTGTGTTCACAAACCAAAACCCTGACATATGCAATCTACCACTGAGTTTGCCTGCTTGTGGAAAAGACTAGGCTAGTAAGATCTGTAGGCACTCATGAAAGTGACCCCTGAGCCCAGGATACTCAGTGTGAGTGTCTTCTGAGAATCTCAAACGCAAAAAGCACCTTCTATTAATTCTGAGGGGCTGAGAAAGTGTCAGCTTTGATGATGGGGTTGTGCACGTTGTAAGACTGGTTCCTCACTCAAGAAGTGAGTTTAAAGAGGAGTCAGAAAACAGGAAGGTAAATGGTAGTGATGGAGGTCCCAGTGCTAATGGTTCTGGTAAAAGTAAGAGTTTTTCTGGTCCTGTGAAATGAGTATGTATCACCGGAAGAATAACTGCCAGTGGGTGAAACAATGTGGAGCCCTGTCTCTGAATAATAGGTCTCCGTGCAGGCATGAGGTGACCAAAAAGGTCCATGCAGTTGGATCTACAGTTCTCAGAAGATACAATTTTTACTTCAGTGGGTCAATATCAAAACCTTCTGCTGTTCCTGTCAATTTTCTAACATCACAGGAGTCCACTGCCATATATCTAGGTTGAGTTATTCATACAAATGTACATCTGAACCTCGTCAGGACCAATACGGCTACAGCCACACTAGTAAATAAAACACCTCAGGGATGACTTTCTGGCCTTTAGAACAAGTAGCACATTCTCAAGAACAAGCCTGTGCCCTCATAGCTATGCTCTATACCTACTCAAACCAACACGGTCTTATCCATACTGTTTTCTAGGAACACTCCCTGGCCCTTATTATCCTCTGAACTATAACCGAGTACTACTTGACAAGCATCGTAATTGTCCAAAGGTGTGTGTTATCACCTAAACATTGTGGATTGCAAAAGAATGGTAGTAAAATCCTAAATCATGGTCCCTTACAGTATCCGTCTATAGATGTGGCCTGTGGGACCACAAAGTTGTGGAAGTTAAAAAGCAGGGAAGAAACAAGAGACATATATTTGAAGACTTTGGATAGAATTATCTTCCTTGAACCCCCCAGGCACTCTATTGTGCCAAAGGAAAACTACTCAGACATTAATGAGAAAAAAGACCTTCCAAGCATGGAGTCCTTGCTCTGAATTGTCTCACTGGTGTCTGAATCTGACCTTGCAGATTTCCAGTTAAGATCAAGAGACTGCACTCAAGATCCATTCTAGCTGAGGAAGAGATGGACTCGAAGGTACCAGCATCTCCAGACTAAGAGATTCTTGCTGACAATGGGGAATTGTCTTCCTGACAAAAGGATTCTTCCCGACGTGCCCTCAACACATGTGATGGCAGGTGTAGTGAGAAGACCTTGTCACAAAAAGCCACGTGGGACAAGGGACTAAACTGTTCTGAGGCAGAGAACTAAAAGGCTATTGAAAGCCACGTGGCTTAACTCATACTGAAAATCTCCTCTTTTCCCTGTTTGCCAAGAGAGAAGTCCTTGGCAACAAAAAAATCCAGGAAAACAAAGAAAATTGCTAAGTAACTAATGAACAAACTAACAAGCAAAATGACAGAAAAATGATCACAAGGCCAAAAACATTGCAGCTTGTAATGAGAGCAGAGCTACATCTGAGGCCAAAGGCAGTTGAACCAAACCAAGAAAGAAGCAGCTCGCACCACTCTTCATGACCTCAGTGCAGAGCACAAATAGAAATAGGGCATATGTATGCTGTTTGGGCACTCCAAAGGCAAAATGTGCCTTGGCTTGAGAGCACAAGGCACTTCGTCATCCCACAGTAGATACACACATGGACCAACACTGAAAGGAGCAATATGTTTTTATTCCTATAATAGGAAAAGACTGAGTTCTCACTGTAAGTGTAAAACAGAATGCAACCTTAAATACGGCCTCACAGTGCCTTCACCATAATTGCTAGTTCCCTGCTGTGTTCCCTATACAGCAGGTCTAGTACTGACATCTGGTACTAATTTAGGGTTCATCTGCTCTACAAAAACAAACATATTGTGGGGCCTCGTTACAGCAGGCTTGTCCCTCAACTTGGTTAAATCACGTTCTATCTTGTAAAGTAGATGTGACATAACTGTTTGCATTGTAGCCCTGAACTACATGCTACAGATATTGCAATGTTCAAGAACCTAAAGTGTCTTAAACTGCAGTGCTGGGGATCTACTAGGAGGCAGCAACAATTCCACCTCCTTAAAAAGACTGGCATTAACCCCTTCCCCCCACCTCGTGGGATTATTCCCATCTTGTTAGATATGCTGATCATCAGGATGAATCTAACTCACCGTAGCTTAATTTTGGCCATGTTTAGCTGTCATTATTTGATATCAGATCAGAAAGTTTTATGGGAAGTTATTTCGAGTCTGCACATAAATACATCTGCCATTTGTATGTGAGAGGTTATACACAGAATTCTCATGCAAGAGGTACTGGATATGGAGATCTTTTCCATTTGTACACAGACCCAGATAGAGACATTAATTTGGATTTAAACACAAAATAAATGAGATCTGGTGCAGATGAGGAGCTGCATGAAATGTGCTAAACTTCACAGAAAGTACCTGAGATGCATCTGCCTGCCTTAACAAAAGATTTATCCTAAATGCTTTTTTGAGTACCAGAAAATCAATTAAGATTTCATTCTAGGATATTTCAGTGTGTATATCCCCACTTACTGCTCCGGGGACTGCATGCTGACAAAGCTGCTCCAGTTCCAGCTATTGCAGAAACTTCTCACGCTCTGCATGCTGTTCATTCTCCTCTTTCACTTTTTTGCTCCAGCTACTGTTTCTCTTGCCAATAAAGATTAGCATAACCTTCAAGAAAATCTGGCAGAAGGTCACGGTCATTTCAGGGAGAAGTAAACAGAGTGAGAAAAGCATAGAATAAGATTACTAGAAGAGTGTAAGAACTCTTTGCCCACTATGTACAGGTCATGCTGTCAAGCAAAAATATATTGGTATTTAACTCAGTCAAAACTTACATAAACTCTGCTAGACATCTCAGAAGTTGCATAGGTCTGGAATTCAGGACTGCATTGGATCTTAAAAATGTTCATAACCTACAGACTTTTACTCAACATGGATTGTTTTTCTATTACTTGGGGGGTAATCAGGAGAAGAAATAATTTGCAGGTATTTGGAATGTTTCTGTTTGTCATTTTAAAATCAGTACATGTATGTTGTTAGTCTCCGTAGGGTCTTTCTCTGCCTCTTATGTAACTGGTAAAGCAGATTTTAATTTTTCCTTAAAAAAAAAAAGAAAAAAAAAAGAAGATTGCTCATATCAGTCCAGGACTTTTTCCAAAAAACCTGGAGGGAGTGGGATTTCCATATACCAAGGCCAAAATACAGATATTTGGCCTAAAATTGGTTTTATTATTTTTATTTTGGATTTTGGAAAAATAAGCACACAAGTCTCCACAAAAGAACACAAATCTCCACAAAGTAACACAAGTACATGTGTTCTCTCTATTACACTGGAATAAAATGTAACAACAGAAAAGGACAAAATGAGCAGGCCTGCTTTCTCTAAGCAGAGCTCTCAGAAATGGAAAAAACCAAGCAGGCAGAAAACAAGTGTAATGAAAGGACTCTGACCCTGCAAGAATGTCCATTTTTTTCCAAGTGAACCAAATGGTCTCATAAAGGATATTACCTTCCCTATAAATCTTGCTTTGCAGAAAACAAAGACATAATGATCTCAAAATGCTTCCACAACAAGGAGAAGAACCAGGCTATAGAGCAGCCAGGGTGGTAAAGAGGGAGAGACCAAAGGCGGAGTTTAAGTGGTATATCATCATGAGAGGAAAAGCTGAATTTATGGCCCAGTAAAATCCTCCTGTCTGGATCTTTTATGAACAATTACAGGAATGTGTCATTGATTGTCATGCATGCTGCCTGGGGTGTGTGATCACCATCTGCTGTTTGAACTTTGCTGACAATTCTTGACCCAAGATAGGACTGACTTAAAAGTTGAATAAAAGCTAGCTAATACAGACACTGTGAAGAATAAATAGAGGAGTTAGTAGCAAGGTTTCCATCAGAATTTGCAGAGCAGTGTTTATAAGCTTTGCTGTATACATGTGGTTTTTGCTATAGCAACAAATATGAACAGTCATCATCTTCTACAACCAGCACCAAATCTAGTATTATCTGTACCCTGCCTTGTGAAGAGAAATGATGTAACCTCTACATGAGGTCCAGTCTCATAGCCAAAACAGGGAAGAAGTCTGTGATACCAAAGTTTGTATACTGTGCATATGTGGGATTCCCCAGTGGATCAGCTGGATCAATATCACAGCAGATCTTCCATTCTTCCAATGACAAGTAACTAGGTCAAGTGAGAAAATACAAAGACCAGTCTGTTCTTACAGAATTTTAAGAGACTGTAGAGTCTATTGTCTCTTAAAATAGTATCTCTTAGAAAGTATCAAATAACTACCTGATACTAAGACGTCAGAAATTACAGCTTAGTTTTGCAAAAAAAAATCAGAGAGATGATGTTCATCTCAAACCAGGGTACTCAGAAATGCCCCAGAAGTATCTTGGGCATGTACTCAAGATGCATTCCACAATACTCCACAGACAGCAGGATGATTTCTCCCAACAGGAAGCACTAAAGGCAAAAATGCTTTGAGGCTAGGAACACCGGTTTATTTCAGGTGATTTTTAGCCACTAACAACATTCATCAAGGAGCTGAAAACCAAGGAGCTGAAAAATGCTATTCCAGCTGACACTTTAGAAATGGTAAGCTGTTTTTCAAGTAAGATTAAAAATCAGACAGAAAATAATGGAGTTCGATAGTAGGGGCGATAAGTGAAATAAGGGAAGATTTTGGTGCAATAAAACAACTAGGTAACCTCTAAGGAAATAAAAAATCACGTGGTTTTAAGGCCTTCATCTCAGCAAAATAGGTACCAGACTTCTGGTTGACAGATGAAGTAGTCAGGAAGACTTAATCTATTCAAACTACATGAAAGGAGAGAATCATGATGACAGGATAGGTCATTCATATCCGAGCACGTAAGCCAACTAAAAGCATCAGGTTTTATGACAAACTGAAGAGCAAGTGGGTACGCTGAGAGGTATTCTGAATACCATTGTGTGGAGCCTGGAGAGTCAACAAGAGTGGTTGGAAGTGGTTACATAGGAAAAAAGAAATTATGTGATTAGTAATAGAGAAACTTGATGAGGTACGTCCTACAGTTTTTGGAGGATTGCATTTCATATCTAATGTGTTCCATAAAAGCTGCAGTGGAAAACCAGGTCAGATGGTGGTGATATTTTACATCCAGTTTCCTGTCACATGATAAAGTCATAGAGGACTGAGTGGACTCAGCAGTGTTTGTGGTTAAAGAATTAATTAGTTTGTTAAACAAACAAAACCTGGTACATCTCTGTAATGGACTACCTCATTTCTCAAAAATATAGGAAAAGCTTCCTCTGAAAAATCTGGTATTAGGAGCTGAACGGAAAACTCTGTCACTCTAAGTGTCTTTCATCCTGAAATCACTTGCTCAGTCTACACAGCCGGTAATACAACTTCAGAAATTTCTAAAAATAATGGATTTTTTTCTTATCTCAGAAATCTTGCATGCGATATCAAGGAACTCAGTAGTATCCATTATCAATTACTCACCATAATGGACCACATTATGATAAATATGGGACAGATAATGGCTTTTATAAAAATTGAAAAATTGAAAAATTGCCTAATGAAAAGAATTTGATTTATTTAAAGCAAACAGGATATGTCACCAACTTGAAATGTATCTTGTAGGATCTTATAAAACCTGCAGGTTTTGAAACTTAAAGAACAGCTGAGATTAGAGTTGGGAAGATGCATTTAACTGAGGAAGTGTTGAAACAACCGGGAATTTTTCAGGAACGTCTTGCTGGATGCCCAAGAAGCAAGATTTATCAGATACAAAAAAAGATGCTTGAGCCAGGAAGGTGTATTTCTTGGTGAAAGCTATGCCAGAAATTCTGTATTTGCACCTATAAACACATACGAGCATACAGCACATGGGCATATGTACATGTATATGTGTGTATGTATGGAGTGGGAATTAAGAACCAATGAAATAGAAATGAAGTCAGTAAGTCAATTGAATTAATGGGTTCTCATAAATCAACAAATTTTAAATAATATGGCATTTAAAAAACTTTCCAGAAGAAATAAACTTAGTGAACTAATTATAAGTCAATAGCTAGATTCAGACAACAAGATGGTGAAGTGTGATCAGGAGAAAGCAGAGATGTTCACTAGGTATTCCAGAGGCACTTGAAACGAATCAAGTTATGAACCTACTTCTTAAGGTATTACAAAAAATGAGACATGAGTAACGAAGAAGGATGTGAGGTAGTCTCTGTGACAACTAAACACTTACAGAACCATGGACTCGGATATCTTAGGTTCAAGAGTCTTAAATAAATTAGCTGAGGAAACCTCCAAATTACTAATATAATTTTCTGACAAACATTGAAGAGCACTAGAAAAATTCTAGAAGACTGAAAATTTGTCAACACAGTCATAGAGAGAATCTTATAGTAAATCTTCATCATCCTGGACAAAAACGTGTAATTTACTGAGACAAAATAGCGACTATATTGAACATCATCTGAGATGCAAAATGTGGACAGCAGACACTTGAATAGTGGCACAAAATAAATTAATAACTTGGCCTCAGAAGACAAAATTAAATTAAAAATAAAACAACCAGAAAGAATCTCATTGATTAAGTGTTACAGAGATAAGCAAAATAATTATGTAACCTTTACAATGGTGCTTATGAAAACAGCTTCATTAAAAAAAAATCTGAAATTCACATCTTAGTATTCTATAGTAGTCAAAGAAAATGAGCTTGCATTTGAAAAGAAGACCTGAGATTTCAGAAAACAATTGCAATGCCAGTAATTACATATAGATATTTGTCATTAATTAATCCCATAACCTGTCCTGTTTCTTTCCACCATTGCCTTTCAGAAAATTTAATGGTAAATTTCAATAATCTAAGCTCACCCACCTGAAAGAGAAGATAAAAACTGAAAGTAAATTGGATCAAACAACAGGCCTTGGGGACAGACAGAAGTGTAACTTGTACACATCTACGTTAGAGTTCTAGTGTGGCATTTGAGGCAAGTATCCCACACATCCCTGCTTACCAGGAATGGGTTCAGATCACAGAACCAAGTCAGAAACTCTGGTCCAGGTGACTATCCACCAGTGCAAATAACCTGCTGACAAGGAGGATGTAAAATCTTCCACACATACGGGAACACAATGCTCCCATATGGTTGAGATCTAACACTCTGGAGCACTTCTCATACAATATAACATGATAAATATGATAAATATATCTACGCATTTATGTGGCTATTGTACACCAGGTCTCAGGACTCTGCAACTGCACTTCTATACAACTTTCTTCCTGTCTTACTGTTCTTTTTTTTCACCTGATCTTGCTATTTTCCTTTCTGTACTCAGACAGTTTATTATCTTCTCCTTCCCTCCCACCTTATTTTCAAATGCTCTTTTCTCTAATGACAAAGGGAAGTTTCTCAGAAGTACCCTCAAGGTGTCATCAAAGCCTCCAAGGATATGTTACCTGTCAGACTGCACTAGGAGTGGTTGAAATGTTCCTCCTAGTAGAAGCATCATGGCTTAGAAAACTAAGCCATGAAAACTGAGACAGTTAGAACTAACTGCTGTTGGATCTGAGAAAACCGAGTGATAAATTCTCAATAAAGTTCATGAAGAAGACTGGCAGGGTCCTGAAGGCAGGGTTAACAAAGTGATCTTGGAAATGGTACAACATTCAACTGTTATGGAAAACCTTGACCTCTTCTCGTTGGAAGCACTCCACTGAGCCTGATATCTAGTTGGACATCTCCTATCCTGTCTTGCAAGATCTTCATATTGGAGACTCTAGGTAACAGTGCAGCTTTTCACACTGGTCCAGGACCCCACCACCAGTTTCTGCAAAACATCCCTGCCAAAAGAGATTAACATCTGGGGAATCCTGCTCTTTGCCACAGGCAGCATCAAGAACACCCTGTGCCAATGGCCACTATTCCAGTTTTGATAAGAACGCAGCTTCTTCACACATGTCCTGCAGTGCAAGGAAAGAATCCTGAGAGATTTCTGGTAGAACTCAGGCATTGGTCTTAGATTAACAACGGAGATTAAAACCCTGAGTTTGATCTCCTGCTTTGAGCAGAAGGTTGTACTGGACAACCTCCTGAGGTCTCCACAAACCCTGATTATTCTATGACATTTGATTTCTTTACAGGGGCTTTAATGCCTTTGCACCCAACTCAATTAAGAACTGTGAGACTCATCTTGCTTTCAGCAACTAGCTGTGTCAGAAGCCATTCCTCACTCTGTATGAGTGCCTTTTTTCTATCTCAGTGACTGAAAAAGTCACACATAGAACATGCCCAAGATGCCTGTCCAAAGACCATTACCCTTCCTAAATACAGCAGGGCACAAGTTTTAGAAGTTGCTGCTGGTGTAGGGGAGGGCTATAAGCACCA
>NW_010404118.1:49705-52765 GCF_000710305.1 Buceros rhinoceros silvestris | reverse complement strand
AAGGGCTATAAGCACCAGAGAGTTGTGATGTATCTTCTCATGGAATCAAAGACTAACTGGCTTGCTTTCCATAGTGTCTCAGACTCCACTGCTAAAGAAGAGCTCCTACTGGCAGCCCCATCTCCTTCCCTTACCTCCTCACTGGTGCAGGCAGGAGGCAGTCCCAGAAGTTTAGCCTCAGGACCGTGATGCCATACCTAACACCTGAGGGTGTGGAGAATGGTGGGAATAACAGGAGCAGCAGACCACATAGCATTTCCTGGGCCACTTAGAGAACAGATTGCAGCACACTTGCCCATAGGTTTGAGAGCAGGAAGCTCTGGAGAAATTGTATGAGCCATGGCTCCTGTGATACCTGTCATCTCCCTCCAAAACCATGCTCCCTGGCTACAACATGTGAGCCAGGTGCGGGAGACACCAGAGGAGAAATGTCAGCTGAACTCTGACACGGGTTCTCCATCCCCACATATGAGTGCTGTCCATCCTCAGTACTCAGAAACATCCCTTAGGCATCCAAATTGTCCCAGAGGAGTAAGGCAAGTCAGCAGTAAGGCATGTCAGCAGTAAGGCATATCAGGGCATCTGCTGGGGCCGTTCTAGTCCTCCCAATAATCACAAGTGTGTAAGAACTGCTACATGGGCATTTTGGGGGTGTGTTTATTCCTTAGAGGGACATGCTATCTTACTAAGGAACTTCTGAGTCGTGGGCATATTGGCT
This sequence comes from Buceros rhinoceros silvestris, assembly GCF_000710305.1. Taxonomy (NCBI): domain Eukaryota; kingdom Metazoa; phylum Chordata; class Aves; order Bucerotiformes; family Bucerotidae; genus Buceros; species Buceros rhinoceros. Next base: position 52,047 of record NW_010404118.1, on the reverse strand, counting down.
TCCCCACTTCCTTTTCTGTCTTTTTCCTCTTCACTCACCCCCGCAAAAAAAAAAAAATCTCCCTCCCTCTCCATCTCCTGACAAGTTATGGGTCACGTTGGCCCTCTCAGGGAATAAAAACTTGTTGTTGTTTGAACACTTTTGCTGACCCATTTCTGTTGAGCTGCAGGTGTTCCTCCCACTCAGATATTTGTCTGTTGCTTAAAGCTACATGCCTGGGCCATGGGCTGTTGAACAGTGGTCCCTCTCTGACTCTGCAAGGGAATAGGCATGCAGAGAGTTTGGCTGCTGAATATGTTGTGAGTGGGAGGATGGAGGTAGTTGCTGGGACTGAGGAGGTCCAGCTGTGAGGACCTTTAAGGCAGGGTATGCAAGCCATGGGGTGTTAATGACCCATCATTAGGCTGGAAGGGTGTAGCTGCTCTAGGAATAGGTGCTTCAGCCAAAAGCATAAGCATAGGAGAGAGATTAATCATTTCACTGAAGTACTGAAAAAAGAGGAACAGGAGGATAAAACCTCTTGTTTCAGTAGGGGCAAAAGGTTTCCTTATTGAGGGTACCTTTCCTCCCCACAGGGAGTAATCAGATGGCTCTGCACAGCTGTCTTTTATAAAGTCTTGCACGAAGTCATACAAAACCAATACTAGCTTTATTCCACCTGCCTTCCCTCACACCCCCTTCTCCCTGGTCATGAGCCACTGAAATGAAGGGCAAGTAATGCCTCTCCCCTCTTCTTCTTGATAAGAAAACACTACTTGGTGTACTGCAGCTTTTTGACTCCTTTTTTTCCACACAGGAAACTTTAAGGCCATTGCAGTTTGGTATAACCTTAGCTGTTCTGGGATGGGCAGCAGATTGAAATATGCATCCTCTCAATGCCATCCATAAAGTTCAGGAACAGATAGGCAGTGAAGGTCTAGTCTTTCAGATTGCTGTTTTTCAGATTTTACGTGCTGTACTTAGAAAGTCTTGTCCAAAGCGGAATCTTGGAAATGCGGATAGCATATAAGTTGGGTCCTCGGCACTAAGTTATTTGCTTTGTTAATCTATTTGTATAGCAATGCATACTTGCTAAAACAGAGAGTTTATGCAGTCTGCAATCTATGAGCTTCCAGATTTGCTAGACCCTCTACTTTCTATAGTCGTAATCCAGAATGACATTTTTTGTCTGGTTCTCATAGCTAGCAAAACAGGCATGTAAAATGCCTATTATATTGTTTTTCTTCTGGAAGATAAGAGGATTGTGAAATAATAGCTCTGAAAAATATAAGTTGTCCTGCTCATTTTAAGAAATTGATGCTGAAACTGGAAGGTGATAATTTGAATGGCAATATAAAGAATTATTTCCCTGTTATTTGTTAGAAAGAGAACTAATGTGCTCATCACAAAAAACCTAGATTGCTGCTTCTTTGGGTACATGGAAGCTTATGTTGTTAAACACATCCTTTCTAGAAGTCAAAATATCTAGCTTTTGCCCTACAATTTATTAAAAACTTGGCCTCATCAGTGGAGCAAAGAAAACTGTTCAGCATTCAAAAGCACATTTGAAAACATCATTGTAACATACATACAGAGTTCTACCAGAAAAAGAACAACTACTTTGTTCTAGTATATCTAATATCCAGTTTTGGCACAACTTTGAAGTACTTGACTTTGCAGCTTCCGCCAGTCTATTAGTCTTCATTTGAATCACAACACAGTCCTTTACAACCTGAATTAACACAATAAATATCTGTAGAAACTTAGAATCATAGAATGGTTTGGGTTGAAAAGGACATTTAAAGATTATTAGTGCCCAATCCCCAGGGACATCTTTCACTTTCAGTTTGCTCAAAGCCCCTTCCAACCTGTCCTGGAACTTTCCCAGTGATGGAACACCCACAAGTTCCCAGGTAACTGTTCCAGTTTCTCATTACCTGCATTGCAAAAAGTTTCTTCCTTATGTCTGATCTAAACCCATCAGTCTAAAACCATTGTCCCTTGTCATTAAAGACCTTGGTAAAAAAGTGTCTCTCAATCTTCCTTATAAGCCTCCTTTATATACTGAAAAGACACAATAAGGTCTCCCAGGAGCCTCCTCTTCTCCAGGCTGAATAACCCCAATGCTCTCAGCCTTTCTAAAGCACTGACATTTTGCATGGTGTAGACACCCTCTTCTCCAGGCTGAATAACCCCAATGCTCTCAGCCTTTCTAAAGCACTGACATTTTGCATGGTGTAGACACTATTCTTCATGCAGTGCCCTTGAAACAACTGCATAGGGAATTCATTTGAATTATTTCCTCAGTCAGATTGAAGATGTTTTAAATAGTTTTAATTGTCCATTGGCTCTATGAGCAGACA
>NW_010404118.1:36608-49547 GCF_000710305.1 Buceros rhinoceros silvestris | reverse complement strand
GGAAAATTTGTTAAAAATATCGTAATTCATAAAATTTGTTAACAAAACTGTATTGAGGATGTGTAAATTAAGACTATTCAAAGAATTACAATTGGCCCAGACTGGACAGATTTTCAAGGGCAAGTAAACGATCCCTCCCTAGAACTCAAACAATTTTTCTTGCATATAAGAAGTCTCTGCTCCAAAGTACATTGTCATGACCATTGTCATGGCAGCAAGGGTAAGACAATGTGTAAAACTTACCTTCCAAGAAACTGTACCTTGAAATGAACAAAACCAGCCCCAGACAGACAAGGAAATTCCAACACAAACAGTTAAATTTTGGCAAAGTTATAAACAATTTTAAAAAGCATTTTAAATGGAAAATGCCAGAATTTTCTGGCATATAACACATCTAACATGTCAAAAGATCTTAAGCTATCTGTACTTCTAATTTCTGCAGCACAAGACTAAGTGACAATAATTTCTTTGGTGCTGTACAAAACACAAGTAATTTTTCTTCCATGTCTCAAATCACAGTGCAGAATTTAACATTTGATATTTATCTAATTGTTTGTAGTATCTCAGATAGAAGAGAATCACTGACTCCAAAAGAACGTATATAGTGTTTGCAGATCTTGTGACAGAAAAGAGTAATAAAGATGAAAGCAAGGTGAAATTGGAGTGAAAAGGAAAAAAAAAAAACAACCAGTTGAATTAGAATGACATTGCACTCCTAAGGGACAACACAGAAGACGAAAGTATGAGAGATAATAAGGGAAGATAATTTAGTTTGGAGAATTTCATCTCTCCTCTGCACATATCAAAGGATTTTATAAAAAAAAAAAAAACACAACAAAAACCCCCACAATCCCCCCAAAAACAAAACCAAAAAAGATTCCCCCAAACCCACAAAAGAATGTGGATTAGTGATATTACCACTTTTACATCCAGGACTATCTTCACCAGTTTGTATCTGTTCAGAGACTTATTCAAAATAGCAGAGGATTACATCATATACTCTTTTAATTCCTACATTTAACTGCACTTTCTTACTTGTAACCTGTGTATTTATCTAAGTCGAAGGTCTCCTCCAGCTATAATTCATTATTTTATAAAGTTTTGAAAAAACAACACAAATTATATAAAGGAATTTGCATGCAAATTACACCACTTAAATCAGTTTAAATTAACGGTAACTAAAAATAACTCATCACAAATGTGAAATTAACCCTAACATTCAGCTTTTAGTAAGGTACTTGTGTCATTGTATTTTTCTATGTATTTGAGTAATCTTCAGGAGATGTAGAATAAGTCTCTGGCCATTATTTTGTAACTGACCAAAGAACTTTATTTGAGAGAGAACAGAAGTTACATAGCAATTTTCCTTTGGGATATGCTAACCTGAAAATGAATATAGTGTTCTGTTTCAAAGAGAGGAGGAAGGTCACTGATTTGCCCCTGATTTCCCCTACTGTTTTGTCGTTGTGAACATGCAGAACAACTTGATTATGAAGTAACATCAAATGATTAGAGAAGCAATTAAGAAATAAAAAGAAGTAAAATTAGCATCCTAAATAATTCTGAACATACAGAATTATATACATAATGCTGAACACACGTAAGTCTATGGGACCTGACAAGATGCATCCCAGAGTCCTGAAGGAAATGGCTTTTTCTATGTATTTGAGTAATCTTCAGGAGATGTAGAATAAGTCTCTGGCCATTATTTTGTAACTGACCAAAGAACTTTATTTGAGAGAGAACAGAAGTTACATAGCAATTTTCCTTTGGGATATGCTAACCTGAAAATGAATATAGTGTTCTGTTTCAAAGAGAGGAGGAAGGTCACTGATTTGCCCCTGATTTCCCCTACTGTTTTGTCGTTGTGAACATGCAGAACAACTTGATTATGAAGTAACATCAAATGATTAGAGAAGCAATTAAGAAATAAAAAGAAGTAAAATTAGCATCCTAAATAATTCTGAACATACAGAATTATATACATAATGCTGAACACACGTAAGTCTATGGGACCTGACAAGATGCATCCCAGAGTCCTGAAGGAAATGGCTGATGCAGTTGCCTAGCTGCTCTGCATGATATTTGAAAAGTCCTGGTAGTCAAGTGAAGTCTCTGGTGACTTGAAAAAGGGAAACAATGCTTCAATTTTTAAAAAGACTAGAAAGGAGGACCTGGAGAACTACCAACCTGTCAGCCTCACCTTTGTGCCTGGGAAGATCATGGAACAGAACCTCCTAGAAGCTAAGGCACGTGGAGGACAAGGAGGTGATTCAAGACAGCCAGCTTGGCTTCACCAAGGGCAAGTCCTTACTGACCAACATAGTGGCCTTCTATGATGGAGTGACTACGTCAGTGGACAAGGGAAAAGCTATAGATGTCATCTATCTGGACTTCTTTAAAGCCTTTGAGACAGCTTCACACACACACACACAAACACACAAACACACACACACACCACTTCTCTCTAAATTAGAGTGGTATGGATTTGGTGGGTGGACTGTTTGGTAGACAAGGAATCGGTTGGATGGTTGCATCCAGAGGGTCATGGTCAATGGATCAATGTCCAGATGGAGATTGGTGCCAAGTGTGCCTTAGGGGTCCATACTGGGACCACTGCTGTTTAATATCTTCATCAATGACGTAGACACTGGTATCAAGTGCACCCTCAGCAAGTTTAAGGATGACACCAAGCTGAGTGGTGCAGCTGACATACCCAAGTGACAGGACGCCTTCCAGAGTTACCTGGACAAGCCTGAGGAGGTTCAAGGTCCTGCAACTGGGTCGAAACAATCCTCAGTATCAACATAGGCTGGGGGATGAAGGGATTGAGAGTAGCCCTGTGGAGAAAGACTTGGGGGTACTGGTTGATGAAAAGCTGGACGTGAACTAACAATGTGCTCACAGCCTGGAAGACCAACCATATCCTGGGCTGCATCAGAAGAAGCATGGCCAGCAGATCAAGGAAGGTGACTCTCCCCTTCTACTCCACTCTGGTGGGATCTCACGCAGAGTACTGTCTCCAGCTCTGGAGTTCTCAGCACAACAAAACAGATCTGTTGGAACAGGTCTGTAAAATGGCCACAAAAATTACCAGAGGGCTGGTACAACTCCTATGAAGAAAAGCTGAGAGAGTTGGCATTGTTCAACCTGGAGAAGAGAAAGCTCTGGGAAGACTTTATTTTGACATTTCAATACTTAAAGGGGTCTTGCAAGAAAGATGGGGACAATCTTTTATAGCAGGGTCTGTTGAAACAGTACAAGGGGTAATAGTTCTAAACTAAAAAAGAGTAGATTTAGGCTAGATGTTATGAAGGAATTTTTTACAATGAGGGTCGTGAGACACGGCAACATGTTGCCCAGAGAGGTGGTAGATGCCCCATTCCTGGAAACATTCAAGGTTGGATTGGACCGGGCTTTGAGCAATCTGATCTAGTTAAAGATTTCGCTGCTCACCACAGAGGGCTTGGACTAGATGACTTTAAAAGGTCCCTTCCAACCAAAATCTTTCTATGATTCTAATTATAAATGTCACGTAAATCTGATAAGCTTCTAGTGCAGCTTTTAGTAAATGTAGCTATGTCACACTCATAAATACTAGCATGGGAAGCTTCAAAGCCAAAGTACATAGTAGCAGAACTATCTGAGTATAAAAACCTCGAAACATTAAATAACAGGTATACCTGGTGTAGAAGACAATTTCAGGGAAAAAAATCCCTAAATTCTACATCAAAGATAAAGTAGGACTTTTTTTTTCAAAATTAGTCACTAAAAAAATCAATTTAGAAGGCAGGAATCAAATACTTAATTCTAGGTTATAGCTAAACCAGAAGTAGTCTGTTTTAAGTGCAAAATTGGCTGTAATTCATGTTTTAAACATTTATGTGTAGAAGGTAGTCACACTGACTTGGACATCATGTGGTAGCAATATTGTCAGGTAATTAGTATTTCAGTTGTGAATTTTCAGTTAATATTCTAGTATGTATTTGAAGGTTTTCAATTCAGAAAACATGACAATACTCAGCCTTGGCTCTCAAGAAAAAGATGGAAACGGGCATTTTCAAAACAAGCTTGAGCGAAAACAGGTCTTAGCTAACTAATATGCATCATCTAATATTAGCTGTTAGGAAATGAGAAACAAAGGTATGTATCCGCAGTTTTCATGCTATATAATGGATCTACAGTGACAGAAAATACTGCCAGCAGTCTTTTTCAAAGAGTATCTGAGAATTTCACCAGTGCCAAATGAAATATACACATTTAAGACTAGTAGCAGTGAAACTAACCTTAAACGCTTTTTTTTTTAACATGTGCTATGATCAAACTAATGCCATAGCTAAACTACAACATATAATCATGGGCTTTAGGAGGTAAACATTGGCTTACTGTCTGTAGCTTTAGAGAGCAAGTGAAACCCTTTCATTTACCTGTTTCAAAAACCTACTGAGTAAGTAATTTTGCAAAAGCTGCTGTGGAGGTAGTTTTGAAAAATCAGTGTAGTACATTGGGAACGGTTCCAGGTTGGTTTATATGGAGCCTAAGTGTGAAATACTGACATCAGCAGCAAAATGCATATTTAATTCCAAAGGACCTTCATCTTTAGCTGAAGACTTCTTCCTCCACAGCACAGCAACAATATCAGCAGTAAAAATGTACACCTCACTCCTGTCTGAATCAAACATGAGACCTCAAAACAATGCAGATAGAACTCTACTTTAGAGGATTAGATAACTGTTTCTCCTTGATTTCTGGTGAACTTGTCAATTAAGATTAATTCTAATGGTTCCTTGTACTGCATTCAGGTTGTGGGCAAAATTCTCACACAGTAAATGAAACTTTTGATTTCTTTAACTGCTCTCCAGATAATAAAACATTTTTGTTGCTACAGAAAATTCAGTCAGCAACTCAGAGCTGAAAGACTCATTATACAGTAATAAAACCCATGGGATTACTCTTTAAGTTCTATTATCCAGACTTTGAGAAATCTAGGAAACAGCAAACCACTCAGATTTGACATTCGTTCATATACAACATCTATGTCATAGATTGGGTCCAAGAGCTCTGAAAAGGTACTACTACATTTCAAATCTAAAAAGTAAAAAATTTACCTCAGAGTTTCATTTGAAATGTTCTGACAAAATGTACTGCAGTAACAACAGTACTATGGCCTTTTATTGAAATATGGAACTAATGTATTCTACACGTTCATGGTATCCTCTTTTTCAAATAAAAAAAAAAGAAAAAAGAAGAAAGACATCATACTTTCAGGGTTTTTAGGTAGAGTTAATTTCTGAAGAATTTGCCAAGATGTTCTGCAGATTTTTGCTGGGGCTGCACTTTTGCAACAGAAGAAAAAAAAATTTCAACGGTTTAGTGGAAAATCAATTATAAATTATGTGAGGTACCTCCAAAATTTTCCACAGAAATGGGAACATATCCATTCCTTTTCTGTAAAACAAAATGGCAAAGTTCCCTGCACATTTCTTCCAGTTTTTCACCTCGATTTTTAACTAGACTCAATGATATTCTTGTTTCATTTGGGCTTAAGACATCTTTTTTCAAGACAGTTTTGTTTGTTTTTCATGTGATCTTTTGCCTTTGCACTTAGGCGGTAATTTTACTTAAGTAATATCCATGAAATCTATCAACTCCAGTCTTTCTGAAATTTGCAGTGAAAACCACAGAGAGATTTTGGATATCTGAACAACAGAGCTTGTTTGAATATTCATTTGAGAAGGAAAAAAAATAAAATTGAGACTTCATGCAGTTTTGCGTTTTTGTTTTATTTTGGTTTGGTTTTTTTATCCAGGGTAGTGGAGGCCAGTAAGTTTGAAAATGGCAGATGAGAACTTTGTATTTCAAATTGCCAGAGAAGCAGAAAAATATCTGGAAACATGTAATACATTTATGTGCCTTCTCTGCCTGAAGAAATTATGTTGATTCAGATAATCCGCATCTCATATTTACATTTATAGTATGTTAACAAATAAATAAAACCCCATTTTAATTGTAATTGAAGTCCATATAAGCAAACCAAATCATAATCTGCAAATCATAATCTGCATAGCCTCGGTGTTGAAGAAATTGAAGTCTCTTGCTCTATCAGCCTAGAACCACCTCTGCTTGTATTGATGTGGTAATTTTAGAGCAGAAAAAGTTCCGCTTCAGAATGATTCACAACACCCAGCCTCAAGGTACATGGAGGTACACTAAATATATTCATAGTATGCATGCAAACTAGATATATTCCTTGTAGGGAGGCGTTACAGGGATATGTCTGTAAGGGATACAGCAACTACATCTGGAAGCCCAGACTGGAAGCCCATATTGCTAGTATGCTTTACCATCAGGGTTTCTTTGAGAAGACAGATCAGTAACCCAAAATTACAACAAAAAGAAGGAAGCTACCTGAAGATCCCTAGGAAAGGATAGCTGATCTTGGAATCAAGTTTCAAAGAAATGAGAGGATAATTACTTTCTGCTTAAAGTTAAGTAATAAAAAGAAAGAAAGAAAGAAATTATTAAAAGCCCTGCTCTTTTCACACAGAAATATGAGAGCATTTAAAATACAAGACATGAGCAAATTAGATGCCCGTCTCCCCCCTCTCTCTATCACACAGTTTCAGGCTTTTTATGTCATAGACATGAAACAAACAAATATCCACACTGTTCATATGTCAAATGACTTCATATTTTGAAAATGAAAGATTCATATTGACAGATTATTATCTTCCAGTGACTCCAAAAGAAAGGAATTGCCCTGGTGCTTTACAAAATCAGTCGATTCAAAAGCAATTCTCCAAATCATAGGAAAATAATCTTCATACTTGGCCATGAACACAGCATAATCTTCATGGGTGGTAGCCTGCTCTTACGGCTCCAGGTGTTCAGGGACTGAAGAGAATATGAGGTGTTACATTCAGCCTATTTCCTCTGCTAATAAAAGTTAACAGGATCCTCTGTCTGAGGTTTTATTTACTGCACCCATTCCTTGTCTAGTGTAAACACTGTGGTTCTCATTGCCATCTTCAAGGCTCGTTGTTTTGAATACTCACAGTCTGAGCAACTTCTTTTCAGTAATATTCATCCCACGCATGTATTTTAATTCTGTTCTGAAGAGAACAAAAGTCATGGATCTGCCCTGGAGAAGCTCTTATTAACTTCTGACAGAATTAAAACAATCTTTTCCCCTAGACATCTCAAAATGATACTGTGCCTTAAATTTCCTTCTCCAGATCATCTATCCTATTCCACATTTTCTATTCTTCCATTTTCTACTCTTAGCTGCTTTAACATGGGTGTTGGACTAGATGACCTCCAGAGGTCCCTTCCAACCCCTACCATACTATGCTCCTGTGTTTCTGTGTGATATGTTGCTAAATCCTTGATCCGGGCCCTCATCACCTCATACGGGGATTCATTTTATCCAACTATAGCCTGCGGTAAATTTATCCAAACTACCTGTTTTTGTTGTCTATATATAGTTAGGGTACACAGAGAGACATGTTCAGAGAAATTCATCCCGGTGCAGAACGGAGATCTCAGATGGCAAAGACATGCAGAGTCTGGATATGAAGATCTGGAATAAAGTCCAACCCAAAGGTTATGCCTGGGTTCAGGAATGGAATAAACAGATTATCTTTAGTCACACTGATTCAAAAGAAGGTAAAAGGGTTTAACAGGGAAAATACTAAGAGTCTTCATTTATCCATATCAGATGTGAGGTAACACCTGGAAATTGGTAGAAAGATCTTAAAGAGACAGTAATTAAAGTCAGTAAAGTGAAACATGTTTTAAAATAACTACCTAGAGTGTGACCTTAAAGCTCTGACACTATTTTTCAAATTCACTATTTGATTTCATGTAAAAAGTATTTGGTGATATTACAATAACTATCATCACAATCCAAAGCACATCCACTGGAAATCACCTTTGTCTTCCAGTTCTTTTCTATTGATGTCCAATGCACAGCCACTTTTAAGAGCAGGAAAATAAGTTCGTGCAGCTTTCAGGAAAAAATGTTTTGGTTCTCTGCTAGGCAACAATACATATATAGTTTCCCTTAATGTTTTGATTTAATCACTGTAACTGGAACATCTCCTGTGTCCTACCACTGAAACTGTGTCATTAATCAAGAGAAGGTCAACCACAAAGTAAAATTTTAAAAAACAGTTAAGTGCAGTTCACTTATATTTTTCTATAAAAACTGGGAGGCACATTCAGCAAACTCAAGATTCAAATTGCCTTTCTTTTATCTTTACTTTTCACAAAATCCTCATGAATTCGTATGTCCCAGAGTCTCTCTGTTACAGGTTCCGAGTTTAATGCACCTCTAATCCATTATGTCTCTTTCAGTGGTCCTATTTAAGTCTTAAAACCTTCAAATGACACAATCGTTCTGTAAAGAGCCCTTTACTTTCCCTCTACCCAGGGGGAGATTGAGGCCGTTGGTCATTGAGGTGATCTCTGCAAGTCTGACTTCAGGGAGACTCTTCTATCCATGTTCTCACTGGGACAATGTCAGGATCTTATTGCTCTCTGTAACTACCTGAAAGGAGATTGTAGTGAGATGGGGGCTGGACTCTTCTCCCATGTGACAAGTAACAGGACGAGAGAAAATGGCCATAAATTGTGTCAGGGGAGGTTTGGATTGGATATCAGGAAAAGTTGCTTTACAGAGAAGGTTGTGAAGTATTGGAACAGGCTGCCCAGGGAGGTGGTGGAGTCCCCATCCCTGGATGTGTTTAAAAGACATGTAGGCGTGGTGCTGAGGGACGTGGTTTAAGGACCCTGGCAGTGCAGGGTGAATGGTTGGACTCAGTCTTAAAGGTCTCTTCCAACCAGATGATTCTGTGATTCTGTGTGACTAATAAGTGCAGAGTCATCTGTAACAGTGCTAGTTACCATCTGCTTAGAACAACAAAAACTTCAGAGAAAAAAAAGTCATAAAGCAATGAACAACTACGCAGATCTAGTTTATCAGGCAGGCAATCATCTTCTACATGAGAAACCCTCGTCCTGTTATGGAAAATATGATGACAACTTTTCATCCACAAGGATTTGTACAGACAGTTTTAAGATCATGATCTGCCAGACCTCTTTAATCTAATCAAATTAGTATGGGTTATTTCTCAGAGAAAAATAATGTTGAATCACCCTTGGCAGATTAACCTTGGAATTTAATCACTCTGATGGCCTCCCTGAGTCCATGAATATTCCCCTTTACCCAGTAACCTTAGTTCCTTTACCACCTTTTGTATGCAGGAAGATAGTTCCTGGAAATCTCTTAACGGTTATTTGATAAGCTTTACAGCATTAATATGATGCACATGCCATGCTTCCCAAGTATTCCCAAGTATGTTTTTTGACTCCATTCTTCAATAAACCACATTCCATGAGCTACAAGACAATGTCATATTTTAGAATATCTTCATAATGAAAAAAATTTATCAAAATTACTTTATATGCTCAATTACAGAAGTATTAACAATTTGCTTTAATATACACTTGCATTTCTTCCCAGCAAAATATGCACCAGCTTTAATCTCAAGAGTTTAGAACTCTACAGAGGGCATTAATTCCTGATTGTTTGTCCACGTAAATCCTGATTGTATCAGACATATACCCCCCTGTCTAATTTATTCCTAGAAAAGCTGATGGGAAGACTGAAGGCTTAAAATCCATCCACTCTGTTATGCAGAGCATTTCCATGGAAATAAAGTGAGCTTTATGTGAGTACTGAGTTAATAAATTATTTCTAAAAGTCAATAATACATTTCTCTTGTTTTCAAGTGGAATGCATACTGCAGATGACATTTGACTATTCTGCATCAGGCAAACACTGTTTCAGCTTCTTGAACTGGGAGAAGAGCTGGCCTTCCATTTATGTGACACTGATGATTATTGCTGGATTATCCGATTTATAAAACAATATCTGCAGTCAGCCTTAAAAGAGACAGATTCTAACACATCCCCAAATTATACATTTGGCGCAATGCCCGTCATTGCAAATTATATCCTATAAATATTTGCATGAAATAGAAACCAAGTCTAACAGTATTTTTCTGGCAAAACAAGTAGGTAGAGATGCTTCCAAGTACTGAATAGGTTTCAGTGCTCACTGAAACTCCTGAAAGGCCTATGTGGATAAAGAAAGAATTACCCTTGTTACAAGTACTGTACGGTATTACTGCCTATATTACTTAATTCAAGAGGAATAAATGTATATTACACGTACAAATCTCTCCCACATAAGTTAGATATTGAAAAAAAATCTTGCTCTGGATAGATATACTCTCTAAGACGACTTTTGTTTACTTTACTCATCCCAAAGCAATACATGTGTTAAAAGGTTCAGTATTCTACATAATGATACTTGCATAAATCAGGCTGGATTTGCCCCTGAAATCAAAACTAAATAACTCACAGAAGGATGAAGTAAAATAATTTACTTTAGCACATATCCATCAATCAGTATAGAAAAATCTCTTTAGTTTCCAAGTTCTGCCTTGGAAGCTGTTGATGTTGGTTGGTTTCTCCTCATAAAGCTAGATATTCCTTTTGAAGTCAGTAAGAACAGTGAATTTCCTAAAAATACTTATATAATGTACAAGAAAGGGCTGAGGAAAAAGTAAAAACCCTGTGAGCTGAAACTTAATAGATTGCAGTTGGTTGCTCCAAACTGTTTGTGGTTAAAAGCATTTTAAAAGCATAGTGTTATTACAATATGAGTAAGTCAGGGTTTCTTTCTTCTTTTTTTTTTTTTTCTTTTTCCTCTCTGGTGTAATTTTTTACCAGGAATTGTCACCTTGAGCAAATCTTACATTAACCCAAATGCCAGATGTTAATTTCCTAAACTGCTTTTCTGTGACTGACTTTCCCAAGTATCGTGTAAGCCATAAGCCCAGTGTCAGAGTACTGAGCACCCAAAGCTCTGGTTAAATCAGTGGTGGCTCTGGATACTGGGTGGCCTTTAAAAACAAGTTATGAGGCAATGCTGCTGACACAGAGAAAGTAGCCCTGGAAGCTCCTAGCACAGAGAACACCAGTTGACCCATCCGATATTTCCATACATGAAAGTTTGGAAAACTGCTTTCTGTTCTCAAATCTTAGGAAATGCTGGGACTTCATTAAGACTTGTTATGGATTTTCTTAGTTTCCACCTCACAAATACACTTACGCATTTTGAAGTAAGTTGAAACTATCCCCTGTGCTTGTGTGCAGTTTGGCCACATTGACTACCATCAGTGGTCCACCCTGACCTCCAATCAGGAGATTTGGAGACACACCATACTTAATGCTGCTGTCTCGCTTGAGAGCACGCGTAGAATCAGTCTTGAGGAGAAAAGACAACGCAGAAAGAACCGTGCCTTGACTATACCACCCAAGGAGACCTTCCGCTGTGCTCTTTGCAACCGGACTTGCCTATCCCGCATTGGCCTTTTCAGCCATCGGCGCATTTGCAGTAAGTGTGGGTAAAGACCTTCCCAAATCTTCGTCCGCAAAGCCAAGCCATGATGATGATGATATGTGTGTACATACCCACACACATTCCTCCATATTGTATTGTGAAGTAGCAAACTCCTTTTGCTACTTAGAGGCCTGTCCAAAAGAATGGAAACCAGCTGCATGTATGTATTTTAATACTTTTGACAATAATAAAGCGATGATCTGTCTCCTGGAGAAACAGCAAGACAACCACCTTGCTGCTGTTCACCCACTACAGTATTACCACTGTCATTTTGGTAGGTTGTTCCAAATTTGGTAATCTGGGCAGATGTCCCCTTTATCGGAATGTCATTTTGGCAAATTTACAGTCTTTTGAACCTTGTGAACCTTTGCTGTCATCAGCAAAACCATATGGATGAAAGGAGTTTGAAGCAGCTTACACCAATATTACTTGGAAGCAATTTTCTCAGTCTGGGATTGCCAGAACTCCATGCACACTTCTGCTAGCCACTAAAAAGGAAGAAAGGTGGAAGAAAAGGTCTGGTAACACGTGATTCACTATGACATCTTTACATGCGTTTGGAAATCCCCTTGTATTAAACAAATGAAATCGTATCAAACAAACTTGAAATCGTATTAAACAAACCAAAGCTTGAATTCTTTGCATAGTCAGAAAAAAGAAAGCTGTGAAAGGGGCATGTAGACCACAGAATAGGTGAGAAAAACAAGAGGACAAAAAATTAACAATCTGCCAAACACCTACTATCATATTTCACAACTCTAACTTCCAATATCAAAAAGGCATTTCTCCTGCTTATTACAGATGTTCTGCAAAGACGTTTCAGCAAAGAAAGAGGTGTTTAATGCTGGTTTATTTTAATGGAGAAAAAAACCTGAAAACAGCTACAAAACTGAAGCCTTCTTAAGTGCTTCTTGATTAAATTAGACAGTATTGAGCTGAGACCCAAATCCGTGTAAAAGGGGTTTCTCCTGCAAATACAGCCCTTACAGAGTGTTCCGAGCAATCCCTTTCAGCGAGTAGCTGGCACAGAGGTAAAGTCTTCCAAGAGTTTCGAGAAGAGGCCTGAAAATTACAGCTCCTAACATCTCTTGTCTCAATCTGCTTTGAAACACTGACTTACACCTTTATGAAAAGATAAGGAAACAAGTAAATTGACAGCAACAATTGGCTTTCCAAAAATAAGTCAATATTTATTGACTTTCTGGATATACAAGAAAAGCTTTTGTGTTTCAAAATTCACCTCTGTGAAGTTTTTTGGTCAGTTTTTTGGTGCTGCACTGTAAACAGATCATTGAAACAAACAATAACAAGATAGGCTACCTGTATAGCCGTATCAGCTCAATGGAGCTGAGGATGAAGTTTCATCCTTTTTCAGTCCAACTCGTACACAAGTTGGCACTGAAAAAGATAGCGAAAAAAGTAGCAAAAATGGATCTCTGTGCAGCCAGATCAGTTCACTGAGCTGACCT
>NW_010404118.1:0-36519 GCF_000710305.1 Buceros rhinoceros silvestris | reverse complement strand
TGAACAAAAGGTCTCTTTGTAATGCCTGTAAAGTGGAGGTGGCAGGACAAGAACATACAGTCAGAAGGCTGGGAAGGGAAAGACTGCTGCTTCACTGATAGCTCTCGCTCGTGTTGCATTGAGGTGACCATAAAATCACTCCCTGAGATGAAAACATCATGTACGGCAGAGTGGTAGAGTGGTAGAGTTTGGAAAAGAGCTTGGGTTTGGAACTTCCTGTTCCCTGCTTGTATAGGAACACAAGTAGATTCATCAAGATCTTTCTTCAATTGTCCTTTCCTTGTTCCCTTCGCTCATTTTCTCCTACAGATGTCTCCATTCTTTCAGTTCTCATTAAACTGGGTTCTAACCATACGAGAGAAGATCCAGCATCTTCCTCCTCACGGAATAAGTGTGTGGGTTTGGTACATACTTTGTTCTGCAGACAGTCAAGCCTGGTTGGTGAGCAAGAAGAGAATTTTTTTTTTTTAATTAGAAGAAAATTAAACACACATATGGGAGGAAGAGTATTCTGCTGGAAATGATGTGGCTTCCAGCAACAGAGTTCAGGTCTATGACCTGAGGAGCCATTAGGAGCCATGACTTCAACACAGGATTTGTGTCAATGTTCACATGCAAACACGAGATTATTTTGCCATGGGATGTAATGTTACTCAGACAGCTAAGGCCCACAGTTTTAATATGAAGACATATTAAACAGTGCTTATAGGTACAAATACAGAGACTTTTGGCAATGTGAACACAGCCCGAGGCATTAAAATGTTCAAATATAGGATAGAGTATCTATGGAACAAGCAATGGAAAATCAAATTAAAAGACAATAAAAAATTTCTATTGTAAAAATCCATCCCTGTCTTCATTAGATCTTTTTATATGAATAAGAAAGAAAGGAGAAAAATTGCAAAGAGATTTTTGTTCATTTGTTCACCTTTAATATTCAGGAGGACAAATAGTCTACAGGTTGGATGTGGTAATGACATAAGAGGCATCATTCTAATTAATATGAAACACTGAACTTTTATTGGAGAACAAGAGCAACGAGTGCAGAATGGTGACTTTCTGTTTAAAATATTTGGAAGACAGTCTCACACTCTGACCTGCTTCCAGTTTCCAGTGGTATTAGGGATGAAGCCAGTATAAATCCAGTTGTCACAAAAGAACAAGTTATAGTATATATTAAACCACAAAAAAATACTTTCAAATAACATTAAGGGTATGACTTAAGCCCACAAAAGCTAGGAAATTCAGAGTTAGGGCTGCAGCTCTGTCCTTAACTCACCCCATTTTGTTTAGGAATTATAGCAGATATGAAGAGAGCTACATGAAACATGACGTTTTTGGTTTACAAGGGTTAGCACAAAATTTGGCGTTCATCTGTACTGGACAGGGTTTGCCAGTTGAGTTAGAGCTGACAAAGCCTTCTCATGGAGTGGAAGATTATACGACGAATAAATCAGATCTCTGCATTAAATGTTAATAATAGTGCATGCCTTTCCTTACTTGGTTAACTTGGTGATCCATGTTCCCAGACTTAACACAGTTAATTTCCTTTGAGACATTTGCTGGGAGTCATATAATTATTGGGCTAACCTGTGACACATACACAGGTCTGGACTGAGTCAGCAGGTGATCACAGTGACTGATACTTGAATATGCTGAAGATAGCAGCCAAAACACAAGTGCAGCAAAGTGGGTTGATAACTAGCAATGAATCTCCAATGGAGAATATGTGATTATTTGATGAAAGTGATGAGATTCAACAAAAAAGATGCTTAAGAAGTAATTATAGGTGAAGAGAGAAGCTCCAGAAGCAACTAAAAGCAGAAAATTAGCTACGGAAGTGAGCTGGAGATTTTTCTGTGATACCCAAGAAGAGTATGACTTGCATCTGTTTGAGTTGAAGTTTTGAGGACAGAAAACCAGAGAAATCTATGCATATTTTTTATTTAGCTCTACCTATGTCTTATGCTTGCTGAAGCGAAGAGTGACTACTTTCTGGAACACTCAAAGCTTTTGTATGTTTGCTATCAAAAGCTGAAAAATATTCAGGATTTCCATTTAGGTTTGACCCAACTCTGATTCATTCTAGCAAATACTGTGAGTAGTTCCTGCATCCCTGAAAATAGCCCATACTCCATTAGTTTTTCTGTGAGATGGATTACATTCTGAGGTGTGCTTAAACGAATAAACATACCTTTTTGCTGACATAAGGGCTTTTACATAAGGATTTTTGTAAGTGTTGCAAAGTCAGGTAGGTGACTTGTAATTTTTCCACTCTCACAATAATGTAACAAAAAAATTTACGCAGGTCCTTGGCTTCATGTTCTACATTATTTCTGAGGAAGTCACTAACAGCTAGTTTGGATCCATTAGATACCCCGGCACAGTCAGCCCCTTTGCTGGGTTTCACAGGAGCACATTAGTGACTGCATCATAGCAGAATCACGCAGTGACTGAAACCCAAAATTCATTCAGGTATTGACGCATGCTTTCAAAAAAATTCAGACCATGAGTTACTTTAAGATTTCCCAAAGGTTTCAGAGAGCTGGAATGGATCTTGAATTTGCAATGAGTTTCACAGCTTCGGGAGTTTTAAGGAATTCCACATTTCTTGATGTGAGCTTCATTGCTCTTCATAATATATAGTAACCTGTGATTCTGTGCTTCTTTGCATTAGCTATGCATTGGGATCTGAACAATAGATCTGTATTTCTTGGGGTGAAATTTGTATTTTAATTTCAAGACATTGCAAAGATATTTAATAAAACTAACAGATATACGTGAGATTCACTTTTTTAAATCCCTCATTGATTCTTAGAAATTGTGGTTACTATCAGCTTAAAGTACATTCTTAAGGTTTAATTTCCTTACTCCTTAAAGAAACTGAATTCTTGTAAACACACTGCTGTCTATTCATAGAAATAACATAAATGAACTGAGAACTTTATTTCAGCTGTCCTGTCACCCATGCTCAGAGTGAAGGCGTCAAAAGTACAAAGTTGTCATCATTCTCCCATTCACATTTAGAGATACAGTATGGAACCTACTCTTCCTATGAAGTACAGTCTCATTCAGGTTTCAGAGCTAGACTGAACAGTTGCTAAAGAAAAGTTTTTTCGTTTAAGCTTACAAGATTGCATCAGATCAAAAGCAAAAATTGTCTGAAACAGACAGGCTTTATGCATTCCTCACCCCTCCCCCCCCCCCCCCCCCACGACAAAACTGCACCATATTTCCTGGAAATCTAGCCTCTTTCATCAGACGGTTTGCACAGCCTTTGGGCTGCACCAGGCTTCCTCTCTCCCCCCCCCCCCCCCCCCCCCCTGCCCCAAGAGTAAACTGCACCATATTTGCTGGAAATCTAGCCTATTTCATCAGAAGGTTTGCACTCTCTATTAAATTCTGTGTAAGACTTGGGGTTCATTTACTAAAAGTTTCGTACTACTTAAACATACCGTAAGACAGATACTTTTTAATAGCAATCTACATTACAAGCATATGGACAATCAAGTTACCATGTACCACTTGAAATTCTGTGACATTTCATGTTTTTCTTAGTCTCCATATGCGAGGCAATATAATCGTTTTCCTTGAGACTTAAGCTAGGTTTTATTAATACGTGACTGTCTGCCTGAGAGGATACACATTTTCACATACCTGGACTGAAAAAAGCTTCTATAATTCAACCATGTGCTCAAACATTCATGTTGGATGACCTTGTTTTTGCTTTGAGGAGAAAATATCTTCCCATGCTGTAACTGCTCTGTCGATGCATAGTTTCTTGTTAAACTAATGTGACTTTGTTGTGAGTCCTCAGCCTGACCATGCTGAACCCAATTTGTATAAGGCAGTGTTTAGAGGAAAAAAAAATCACAAATGTTATTGAAAAACAGACCTCAGTTTAATTCCCTATGGAGTCAATTTCACATTCATTAAATTTAATTTAAATGAACTACATTTCATCTGCCTTACATTCCAAATACAAAAATATTTTAACTTTTAGCTTCAATCAGTAACTCAGAAGAAAATGACCAAGAATTAACTTCCATTAGCATATTCTGAAACATTAAATAGCACAGTCATTTAACTCAGGACAATGTTCGCACCTGCCCCCTGAAACTCAGTTTAATTCAGAATTGATTACAAGCCCTAAGTACAACCAACGTTCCTTGAAAGGGCTGCAAACATTCTGAACAAGCCATGACCCAGTTTTCAGCACAGTTGTGCCAAACTATTTTCGTGTTTAAATAAAAATAACAAAAATGCACATTTTTGCATAGTTTCAGGACAAAATCGAGGGAGCAGAAGGGGAAAAACTGTGGGCTAACATGGGTTTCACTTTACAGTTTTGGAACAACCAAAACTCAAAGCAAAATGAACATGGTAAGTGCATAGAACCACAGGAGCTCAAACCAAAGAAAAGGTTGGAATGGAATGTTATTACAGCTTTTATATCTATCAGGGTAGCTAGGTACTATCTGGCTCCTCTCACATTAGTATTTGAATAATGTATTTTGTAGCAATTTTTACATGTGATTCTCACCAATGAGGCCATTACTGGAATAGTGTGCGTAATTCTGATGCCCACACTTAAAAGAAGATATTAAAAAATTGCATAGGGATCAGGAAAGCAAAATAAGAATGAACCATGGTATGGAAAACTAGCCTTAGAATGAAAAACCAGAAAAGCTCAGTCTAGTTAATTTAGCCAAGAGAAACTAACTAGGTAACTTGATAACAGTTTATTGGTGATTAAATGCGAAGACTTTCAATAATGGTTTTCTTGGTTTTTTGAGGAAAAAAGTTAAATATCAAGAACTAATAGCTATAAATTGAAGCTTGACAAGAATAAAAATAATGTGCATACTTCATTATCAAGATAAATACAAATAAACTCCAAATGTTATGGTGAAATTATTCACCACTTGAAGTCATTGAATGAATAAGAAATATCTCAGACCATTTTTCCTAAATCCATCAAAAGGGGCTTAACACTAAGGTAATTAAGATAAGATTTAGAATAAGACTGTCAACTTCAGTCATAGCACAATGAAAACCAGAATGGAAAAATTTCCATAAATACCAGTGTATGAGACCAACAGATGACCACACAAGATGAAATTTTCTACTCCTCTGAAATTTCTAATGATTTTTTTTTCATTCTGGTTTAAATTCTGTCAACCTTAATGCAATTTTTACTGCTGACTTGAAAACATGTAGTATAAAGTAAATTTGAAAGCTTCCGAAATCTTACCCTTACTGTCACAAAAGCTGACATTTGACAAGAAGTTGGCTGTTTTTCTCCTTTACATTCTGCTAATAATAAGTTCCTTAAGCAATAACAATGCTAATAATAGTTCTCCCATAAGGTACTCTTGCTTTGAGACATAGTAACATTACAGACAGCCAGATTAGAAGCCTTAGAAAATAGTCTTAAAAACCGTATTCCTTGCAGCACTATTCCTTTCTTCCACAAGTATTCCAGCTCATATTGTCTACTGACTGTCATAAACAGAAGGGGAGGGAGAAACGCCAGCTTTATCCATCAGCAAAACGCAACCATCCTTGAGAGCAACACAACAGAATGTCTCAGTGGCTTGCTTATCTGAAATTACAAAGAATTTGAGGTTGTTAGCTGGATTAGCAAAAGCAATCATCTTGCAAGAATATGCAAGTAATTTCCAACTATATTTTGTTTTTACTGAAAAACAATAAAAATTTTTACTTGTGCTCTCTCAGAATGCAGCGGTAGTAACTCAAAAACAAACCCTCATCTACTATTAAAGAGGTACTCTGCATCGCCAGCAGTGGAGAATATTAAATCAAGATGAAGCTAGGACGTAAAAGCTCTTTTAGAAGAGGGCTCTTCATGACCCGATTTTAGATTCAGCTTCTCAGGTTTAAGATGGCTTTCTCTGCATATCTTGCAGTGGGACTAACTAAGCTACCAGAGGTTAACATGGGACAATGCTTCAAGTTATGCAGTCAATTGAACAAAAGTTCCTCTCAAATTAGTGGGAGTTCTTCTCAGTTGAAGGACTCAGAATTTGGCCCAGTAATAGAAAGCCCTACTCTAATTAAGTTATGCATTTTTAGCCCTAAGCATTCCTCTTCCTTAGTGGAGTGTGCCAAGAAAACTAAAAAACTGAGCAGCACAGACATGGTATTAAACTTTAACAATGCTTTGCGCTGACACAGGGAGGAATCGCAGAGCTGTTTAGAAACAATGGCATGATCTGCAACTGGAGCCAGGGAATTCACAGTACATGAAACTTACAGATGTGCTTTCCATTGGGACCACCCCCTGTTCTATGCTGAAGTTGTTCTCGTGCCTCACGCTCATGTGCATAGTGCTTAACCTAACCACTTAAATCTCACCGAGGTTACCGTTAGTTACACGCCAAAGGTTGTAAATGCCCAGCTGGAAAGTTAGCTGTTTATTTCTTACATATTACTCAATGGCAGTCAGTATGTTTTTACTTCTTTTATTTGAAACAGAATTTAAATGAAATGTATGTTAATGTTACTGCTTTGTCTCAGTTCTATGAATACTTAAAATTTGTCGAGTTTTTATTATGTACATAGATCTCTGATTCAGTTGGTCCATAATACGTAACACTGAACAAAGCATGACAATATTACTGTACACAATTATATGTCAGATTTAGTTTAATACCAAACAAAAGTACTTATAAAGCTTTTAGAAACAGTTATTTACTGGTTTTTTTTCTGAAGTTTTGGGTTTTTCTAAAAAATATTTTCAGCTTCTGTAGATCTGTTCCAGTTATTTGCATGTAACGGTACAACAGCATGCTTGACTGACTAATATGTTCTTACTTGTTTATTTTTCCCTCCTCTTGAAATGAGGAGAGCTTACTGATTTCCTTCTTCCAGGCATATCTGGCTTTGTTGTTTCACATAGGCATGTACAACATTTAAGTTCAGGAAAATATGCTGATCTTGAATTGGAACAGTGTAAACTCCCACCTGAAGTTTCCACCTCATGGAGGGTGTTGCATAGATAATGATCTGTAAGGGATGAACTTCATGGCAATTCTCACTTTTAAATGCTTGGCTTTGAAGAAATGCCTATATTTTTAAAACAGCAAAGTATGAAATTGGCAACATCTATCAAGCTGCACTATTTTGATACTCGCCTGAGTCACGAGTAGGGCTGATATACCTTGCTGCGTGGCACAGACAATTATCATTTAAAAGAGGAAGGCAGCTGGTAGGTGATTGCTCTTACTGGTTGTTCTTGCATTCAGCCCCATTTATTCCCAGCAGTACAACGAATTTGCCAACAACTCCAGTCTCTCTCTGAGCATGTTTCCTTGCCTAATCAGTCCTTGAGTTTACCAGGTTAGATGGTTAGGCTTTTTGATTGGCTTCATCTCATATAACTGTGTACGTTTTGTCATGTGACTACTCATCTGCAGAAGATGCTCTTTCTATGTACTCCATAAAGCAAGATATGCATGTCTAGAGTATGATGAATCCTTCTAAAGACAGATTCTTGAAACAGGTCCCAATCTTGAAGTCCCAATAACATTTCGTTGCTGATTAAAGTGAGTATAAGTGGTTAAACTCAGTTTTCAATGCTTACTTTGTGAAGCTATAACGTGAAGTAAAATTAATTCCATTCTTCATGGCCAAATTCTATGTGCAAATCAGATGGTCTGTAATGCCACAAAGGAAGTACAGGCATACAGCAAAATCCCTGTGACTGTCCTTAATGATTTTCGAGTAACAGATAATATTTGCTAGTGGCATGTCCAAAAGCTGTTGTTTACCAGCCATGTCTTATCAACTAACCTCTATAATAACGGAATGTTGACTGAATTCAAAGATTGTATATAGTCAATGGAAAGGTGAGGATTACTGCTACTAATTATTAGTCTAAGATAATATCAGCTCCTGACTATATGAGCTAGCATTCCCTATCCTCATCACAGGCAAGCAGTCTTACTCTCTATCTTATGCTAGCATCTGCATGGCTACAGTGTCAGCAAACGTATTCAGCCAGAAAGTTAGTAGTCTTTATTTGGATTAGTTCTCTATAAGCCAAGAGGAGGGACTATGCCACCATTGTCTGGGGATAGGTGAGGTCACCACTTTTGGCAGAAGCATCTACTTAGATCGTCTTCAAGTGATTGAGAAGGCGCAACTTCAGCCACATGCAGAGAGATAATTCTCATTATCTTCTTCACTGCCACAGCATGTAACCACTCATTTTCAGATTCCTGCTAAAATGCAGGAATGTAAACTCAACACTGAGTGTCATTTGTTAGTGTCTGAGAGGTCATCTGACAACCAAGGAAGGACTGAAAGAGCACTGAAGAGGTAAAAACCTTGGTGTTCAAGAGTAAACAGAATCAGATCAGTGGAAAACTTTATTTTTAAGTGGGAAGATGTTAAGTGAAGAAAAACTTCTGCCAGAACAACTCATAATATCCTGAATTTTTTGTTTAAAACAGGAAGAAAACAGACATCCAACATAAAGATCACCTTTTGACAAATTTTATATTCCTGCATCAAACACCAAGAGTTTAAATCTTCTCACTGAAATAGTTGCAAATTTTTTTTCTTGGTTTCTCAGAAATGACTGGGCTATTCAGAGTAAAATTTTCTGGAAAAAAAAAAAGCTTTCTGTGGTAGATACATATCACTAAAAAGTTTCCTTAAATAGTTAAAGTTCAGCTACTGAAAACAAGATTTTATAATAAGACACATCTGAAAACTTTAATACTAGGCAGTGTTTTCAATCTCAATAATCACACCTTTATCATAGAAATCTGTGTATGAATACTCTGGTTTTGAAGTTATAACTGAACTGTGCAGTAAATACCGACTTTTTAAATCTCCTTTCGGTGACACTACATGAGCGGCTATAGAAATACATGTACTGAGTGGTATGCAATAATAATAATAACAATAATAACAACAACAATAAGCACATCCCATGTAAAACTCATCCTTGCAAATATGTATGGGTTATAGAACAACTAATACTCACAAATAACCCTGTGGACAAAGCATATAGAAGCATGATGTTGCAACTGTTTACGAACAAGTGAAAATGAACCTCAGAAATAACTTCTAACTTTAGTTCTCATGTCCAATAAATAAATACTAATTATTAATTTATATCGCAGTACTGTTTGGAGTGTCCAGTAAGGCACTGCATGGACATATTGAAACCACAGCCCCTGCCTTCAAAATCTTACAGGATTAAGTCTGACTTATTTATCATAAAGATGCTGATCCAGAAGTTCATAGGGATTTGCTTGAATTAGTGTCTTAATTGCGTGTTTCTCAAGAACACATATCACTTCAAGATCTTCTAGGTAATATACTGGTAAAAGGAAATTTACAACACACACCCCTCTAAGCCTGATGAGGGCCCAAGGGCTAATCAAAACCACTACAGGCCTTTTAGCAATGAATCTGAATTAATCAAATCATCCCTGCTGTTTTTTGTTAATGTTTGGACAATCTAGCTTTTCTGCAGTATGCTCTTGCCTTCTGAGTAGAGGACAGGGAGCCAAAAACTCGTTGAGTTTAAATCCTGGCTCTGACACTGATTCTCTTTGCGGCTTTGGGCAAGGAATCATTGTTCTATAGTAAAATGCTTGTATTGGCAAGAGGATGAACTACTGTAGATGATCTAATAAAATTTTTCCATCTTTAATTTCTATGATTCTGTAATGCTAACAACCTAAGTTTCAGCCTCTCATCTGAAGAGAGGAGGTAAGAACTTACCCAGCTTGTTGGCACACGAAGAAAGATTGAAGCTAAAGGACACAGGACTTCACAGGAGCTACAATGCCTAATTAGTACCTTGTTAATTCACACCACCTACAGGGACTGCATAATACAAGGGCAAATTGAATAGCCTCCTTTACTAGCTGTTGTCCTAACTGGAGTTTGCTGGAAAACTATTGCTGTAGCAATCTGGGGACCCTTCCGTTGTGTTTAGGCCTTGCTTCACACAATCGTTTCAGAACTGTAGAGTAACCACCAAACTAGCCAATGGTGATTTTTTTCTTCTCAGAAAGGCAAGGGAAGAGGCTAAGTGCAATAGGGCAAGGCTCCTAGCAATGTTTATGCCAATGAACACAATGACACAGTCAGTGTATGAATGCTTGCCTTACCCAGCCGTTACAACCACCTCAGTTACACCCACTGTAACTGCTGATTGAAGATGGAGGTTCTTATGGGTGACTCTAACTTGACTGAAGAATAATAGGCTCAAGTTGAGGATAACCCCCAAAAAGTCCAATAATAACAACATGTTCTGAAAAATTATATAAGAATTTCTAGATCTAAAATGACAGAAATGCAGTAAAATGAATCATTCTCCACATATAAGTAGCTTCATGTTAGCTGAGCTGCTTCATTTGCTGTCCAAAAAACACCAGCCATAGTAAACATCGTTGTCTACTTCTATGACCCCATTCTGCCCTTTCTCTGCGTGTGTGCAGAAGAGTCAAAGGTGGGACTGCCACTGATAATGCGTAATAACTCTTGCATATCAGCTATACGACATTGGATGTATCACACGGAAGGACACAGCAGAGAAGAGTAACCAAAATAAATGTCAGTGAAGGCCAGCTGCAAGCAGATCTGCTTAAGGATTTTTTCTCATTTTCGTATGACAGTGAAAACGAGCTTTGTCACACCAGTCAATGTGTGGAGGCAACTGTTTAGGGAACTGATTGTTAATAGGTTATGTCAATGGTCGGCAGGCATTTCTGTCTCGTTGTTTTAGCAGTCTATATTGTTTCCAAAACTGAATTTTTTTCTTAATCTCAGTCCTTGGTTCCATTGCTACATATCATACGAAGGTTGATAAACCAGAAGGAAAAGTGATCCTTGCTTGAGATATGTGAATCTTTTGCATGGCCAGGAAATAGTTCAGCTTTTTTTATTCTCCATGTGGAAAACAGGAGAGAGTGATATAGAGAATGTAGAAATAGATGGAGATAGCTTGCTACTGTTGCAGGAAGATATGCAAAAAGAATGCTGCAAGAGATCAATCCATCAAAATGGCAGGGGTAAATAGGGAAACAAAGACAATTAATGTCTCTCTCCAAGTTACAGTGCTTTTTGGGGTTCTTAATGGTATGCCAAACAAACCTCCAACAATCACGTGACTATCCTGACATGAAAATGCTAACAATGGTAATACATTGCTCTTATAAACTGAAATTCTGCCAATTTAATTTTCAGTCCAGAAGAGATATCTTTGCCATACTATTTTATTAGATTTATATGACTAGTGTCAATAGACACTTGCTGCCTTAAATTAGTCTGTAACAACCAAACATTATCATGAAAAATACATACAATTACTGCTATTTACAGCAAATATTGGTGGAGTTGTCAGGTTAAGCAATCAGGCCAAATACACAGGAACAGTTGGTTAGCCAATTATCACATTTTCTTAGAAATGAATACATAAACCTCAAGACATACCACAGTTGAAAGCTATTTCAGTCACTGGAAAACAACTGAAAGACATCTAGAAACGTCTGCAAAAGGATGCCCCTCCCCCCCGAAAAAAATTTACTTCATGCAAGTCACAAGAAAGTTATTATCCAAGCTAGGTCACTGACAAGAGATGTTATTAATGATCCCATTGAAATTATTAATGCATTTAACAATCACCTTGCAAACTATAATATTATATCCTGGGAGAATACTGAATCATGCTGGTTACTTGGATGAAGATCAAATAAGATTAGGATGAAAAGATCAGACTCCAAGAAAGTTTAGAGTACTTTGTGATTAATGAAAATTAAACGCCAGAACTACTTGATATGCATTTAAATCCTCAAAAGATTGTTGACTGGATTTTACCACATGATTCAGAGTTATAAAATAACTAAACACACCTCTGCACACACAAAATATTAATAAAATATAAGAATGATTCTACCACTACAGTTATACAGAAATATGATGCAGGAATATTGTGTACAGGTGATGCATTATGGAAACCTCTCTTTAGTTAGCAAAATGGACCTTGCTGTAACCCTTTGGTAATACAGAACAGTTACGGCTCTTTGCAGACAGGAGTTCCTTGATCTCTCTGTTTATTCCCAAGTAGTTCAATGATGAACAGCTTATGGTCCTATCTGATCCTATGTGATAATAAAATACTGTATGCATACAAATTTTATATGGTATCCTTCAGCATAGGGTAAGACTCGCAGCCTGTTATTCTGTTACAATACTAATTAATTTGTAAAAGCTCTAACTACATTTTAGATATGATATGGACAAGGAATAAGAATTTTTGCTATGAAATGAAAATGCAGTCAGTGTAAAAGAGGTAAACGCTTGGTACTATTCTGTCAAGAATAATTTGGGGACAGCGAAACCTGCTGAGGAAATGAATACTGAACTAAAATGCAGTTTTTTCTCAACCGTCTTTAGCTGATGTCTCACTTTCATTAAAAAATTCCATGATTAGGCAAGAAGCAAGCAAACCCAAGGCAGCTTCATGTTCCATCTGCCATTCAGAACACCGCCAAGATGGCATACGCTTCCTGTTTGCAAAGGGCATGACTAGATATTCTCCTGAAACAAAGAGCCTGCTGCAAGGAAAATGTACTATTCAGCAGTCAGTGGAACATACGGTTAAATGTATGTTGAACAGACATACTACTTAAACCACATACTAATTTTATCTGCTGAAATAAGTGCTGAATTAATACTTCAACCCCTCCCCCCCGCCTTAAACTCAGATATAAAAGAAAAAAAAGTAAAACATCAGTGCTACAGGTATTTCCCTCCTTCATGCACACATTTTCTACTCATTATCCATTCTTAAATTATAATTATTAATCAGAGATAATTATCACATTTCTGTAATGACAGAGAACCTGTACACGCTAAGGTAGTGGCATAATTTGATATTTATGAAATGCTTCTTTATTTATGAAGCATCTGTCTAGAAATTTAATTCCCCCAACTGCAGCGTTTCATTACAATTCTAACAGAGATGAATAATGAATAAGATTCCTATCTAGGCTATTAAAATTTGAAAAACTAATACCCTTTGATGAATCCAAACCACCATCTCACCCAGCTACTGTATAAAGTTCTTAGTACTTTTGTTTGTTTTTCTGTTTCCTATTTCAGTCAGAGAGGTTAAAATAGGAAAGCCAAAAGCTGGAAAAGAAATAAAATGAAAGAGAGTCAAGGGAATGGGTGTGTGAAATGTTAGGAAGGTTAAATAGCAAAAGGTTCAGATTACAGTGCATAAAGAGGCCAGAGAAATATTTAAAAAAATATGAAGTTTATAATATTGGACAGAGAATTAGAGAAAAAACCGAGAAGCAGCATAAGAATAGATAGATGACAGCTGTGGGTGAGTGAAGAGAGAGGAAGAATAGGAAAGGCCAGACCTTGTTCCCACAGAAGTCAACGGCAAAGCACTTGTTGACTTCAGTGGGAACTGGAGAGGCCCACAGTGAATGAAAATTCATTGCCATGAAGGAAGGAAAGGGAGGAGACCTGGCATTAGTGGAAGAATGAACAGGGGCAGGGAAAACAAAAAATTGAGAGCAGCATTTGAGGCCCGAGGTGACACAATCAGAAGAGCATCCATAGTTAGGGAGCTGAAGGCCCTCAGCACATCACAGAACTGAGCACCTGGCCGAGACTCAAACTTGGAAGCCTTCCCAACTCTGCCAATCAAAGATCCCAGAATTGCGATCTTCGCATTAGTGATTTTGGAAATGTCATATCCTGTCACCTTTGCTTCACAGTAATTTAACGTTGAAACCACTGGGACAGTTTGTCACGTAGATTGCTATTGACAATAGTAATTCAAGTAAGAGCAGCACCCGAAGGCTTTGAGCCATTGTATGAAGCACAGGATCTGATGACTATGGTGGAGTCAGCTCAGCTCTTTTGGACTGATGACCCTGCTTTCACCAAATATGTTACTATACCTCACCTACTCAAACAATTCTACTGTGCATCTTGTGAAACTTGGTGCTTCTCTTAAAGTCCTGCTTTTTCAATTTCTTTCCCCTCTTGGTCATGGAAAAAACTTTGACCTGAACATATCCCAAAACTTTCAAAAATCGAGAGACAGATAATTCCAAATAGGCAGAGGTGTGTTTCTATTTTTAGACAATGACTTTTTGTAATTAACCTACTACCCCCAAGCCTCATAATTTCTTCATAACCCAGCAAAGATTTGTTAAACTCATCCGCAAAATATGTGTATCCATTCCCCCCTAGTGGAAGATAAAAGCCTTCTGCTACTATGAATTATTTTGTTAGCTCAAGTGCTGAACAGCTGCGTTACACATTTTAAGAACCCAGACCCACTGATGACCCGCATGAGGATCCACAATAATTCTCAGGATTGAAAGTTCAGTGGTTTTTTAGTCTAATTTTTGTTCCTGTGTTGTAACTGCAATGTAAATTGCTTAATATGATGTGCATATGAATACAATCAAAGTCCATGATGATACAGTTCTTCCAAGTGATGCCAGGCCTTATTTAGTATATGGTGCTCAAGGCTGTTGTCTGCTGAATGAGGTGACCTACCAGAATCTTGCCATAAAGCATAACATTGAGACTGGAACATGCAGGAGGCAGAGGGATGTCCTCAAGGATACATAAATTAAAGCTTCTCTGGATTCTGTCTCAGCTCCTGTTGCAGATCTTAGGTGCACCTGGGAAAGCAAAGCAATCTGTAATTTTCTGAAGTGGACAAGGTGGTTGCTTTTTATTGTTGTTGTGCAGTGTGAAACCTCATAACAAGTGCACTGAGCTCTTACTGCTGTAGCTGAGCTCTGTGAATCAAAGAGCCTCAAGATGATCACTACTCTTCACTTAGACTGCTCTTCTGTCAACTCATCTGTCAGACTGGCCATCTTACATACTTCCACCGTTCTAGCTATAGTCTGCCATAGTTTTGTGACCTAACGCTCTGTGCTGGACAGGACTGTCACTAAAATAAAATCATTAATATTTTAAAGAGCTGTGGACAGACTGAAAGGACTAAAATAATGACAGTAGGTCTTCATGTAAATTTAAGCCACAGCCTACTTCTAATTCAGAGATTCTCTGTTTCCACCCAATCTTGGAAACACCTTGTCTCCATAAGAGTGTCTATTACCTCAAAGTGTAAGAAGTATCTAAAATTCTTCTTCTGTATATTCTCAGGCAGGTATGTCACTGTAAATAGGGCTTATTTCAGTGTACCTGCTCTCCTCAGCCTAACTTGAATCTAGAAACTCCCATCTATGTTTACTAAAAGGCTTACTCCCAGTGGTTTCTGTTAAAACCCGACTGGTCAATAAGGTGGAGCCTCCTGTTAGTCTAGTCAGTATGTCATTTCT
The DNA here is from genome assembly GCF_000710305.1 of Buceros rhinoceros silvestris. NCBI lineage: Eukaryota > Metazoa > Chordata > Aves > Bucerotiformes > Bucerotidae > Buceros > Buceros rhinoceros. The sequence continues at coordinate 21,151 of NW_010404118.1, read as the reverse complement.
CAGGGATGTAGGACATACAAACTCAATTTCCCCCCTTTTCTGCGGTGAGTCATACTCAGAGCTTCCGCACAATAGACTTCCGGGGACTGCGAGGCAGGGAGGGTAGAAACACTGGTTTCATTTGAAACTGTGCCGCAACATTAAAGGACTATGTGTGTAAGCTTCCTGAACAAGTTGCGTAGGCTCCAGGCAACAGAAGGGCTGGAGTAGAAAGCACTACATCTCATTGTAGTTCTTCCATATTTTTAAAGGATTCCTTATTAGGGAAAAAGCAAAATAGATATTCCCTATCTTAGGCAGCAATTGCTCACTCATTTCCTCCCTCATTCTTAACTGCATGTTCCAGCCATCAAATTAAGGAATTATGGTTCACTTTGTCCTCATTCTTGCCTGATCAAGTAAAACTTGAATGCTTTTTTGCACAGTGGAATGCCTGTTGAGTACACATTTGATTTCTCTGTCAGAAAGAGATGGAAAATTACTAAATCTGGATTTCTAACATGTCAAGTGATTGCTTAACTAGTAAACCATTGCATCACCAACATCACCCCAACAGTACCATCAACTCCTTTGCTGCCTTCTCCTCTAGTCAAATTTGGAAATAATAATGTTCCCTGCTCTATACTGAAAGGAAGAACTTAGGTACCTCACCAAGGGTGAGGGATAGGGCTTTTGTCCAAAGTACAATGTTGTGCCTTCCTGTACCCTCAAGTAAGATTCTTAATTTTACACAGTGGAAAGACTTTAACTCCACCTTTGTTTTCAATAATCCTCTATGTGTCATCACTGGACAGCAGTCTACTCAACTTGATGGTCAATCCACAGAGCCCTCTGAAATATCTTTACTCTCCCTTTACATCATATACAGAGTTTTGTCACGTAACTCCAGGGTTGTGGAATCCCGTCTAAGGCCACATATTCCTTTGGAACTTATACTAATGCAAGAGCTCAGTAGAAATATTTCTGTACACAGTAGAAGTTCTATATCCAATACAGGGTTTGGATGGCACGTGATAAATAATGCATAGGGTCATAAACTGAAAAATGAGACTGTGAAGAACTACTATATAAAGACCATCTTCAATGAGCACCATTTGTCATAGCCATTAATGAGGCTGGAGTTCTGTAGGAAAAGTGGCATGTGGCTGGAGTTCTGCAGGAAAAGTGGGATAAGGCAGTCTAATTAAAAGTGCTATGTAATTGAAAATGGTGTCATATCATATGTATGTACAGAGAGCAAATTTATGCTGAAACAGCCACTTCACTGTTTGCAGTTCCTGTTTTCTTAATATACTTTAGTAATGTTGGGGGTTTTAGATGTCAGTTTAGAGAAAGAAAGAAAATTATTGAAGGTTAATGTAAAGTTAATATGCAGATATGGAACACCTCTATATGACTACTGAATAAGAAACAGACAACAGAGGGTACTTCACCTGCAGGTCCCTAGAAGATGTCTTGAATTTCTTTTTTTTTTTTCTTTTTTTTTTTTAAATTCTTCTAATGATTCAAAACCACATAAGATGACCCATTTATTACAAGTAATACACTGTGATAGGGTGTTGTACTACTTTGCTTATATCACCTATTTTACAGAGCTTTCATGAGGCTTAATGAATTTACTAGCCTGGCCTTGTTTTCTTCATGCACTTTCAAGACCGTTTTTTACATAAGCAGAACTTTTGGCTAGTGGACGAAACACGCACACCTGCCTAAAACATAAAGCAGGTTTTGAAATCTTCCCATAAAATTATTTGGAGAAGTAAACTACAACACTGCATACATAGCGATTTTAGCTTAAACCTGAGTGCAATACTCTTCCTGCCTTCGCTGATGCATTTTATCCTAGTCCTGTCACTCCCCAGGCTGTCATTTTCAAATCAAGTGTCAGCGATTGCCAGTGGTTTTTATTAACTCTTTTTTTGTTGAAAGACCAAAGATTAAAGCTGAGGCTGTGGGGTACTATCAGATGGGATATATTAATTTGCTAAAGCATTTGAACATTTGGAGTAAATTTGAAAACAGAACCATCTGTTATATAAACTAATCCAATAGACTCCACACTTTGTATAGCCAGCCGCTGTCAAGTAACAGATTATGAAACCGAGTAATAAATCTTAATTCAAAAAATATTTCTCCGTTTGAAAGGTTTGAGAATTTATTTTTCCTTTCTTGTTTTAATGTAAACTTGATGCAAGTTGGCAGAACTCTCTGACCTGTAGGGGATCTAGTATTCACTCAGATCCCTATGGGAGGCTGTGGATGAAGTCTCACAGAGGTCAATTGCAAGGCAAGTTTTGAGATACAGACCTCTTTTGTGCATCAGTAACTTCCTCTCATACACACCATGAGTGAGTTTCTGGGTCTGGTTTTGAGATGGGTACCCCAAAATGCCGAAACTCAAAGCAAGAATTGTACCCACCTTTTCTGAGACTAGTCAAAATAATTTAAGAAATCTTTCCTGCAGCCAAGATTTAAATTAATAATTCAGGACTCTATTTAATCTGGGTTGCAATCTCTGCTAAAGACAAATGCCCTTTACAATAGCCAGCATTTAAATGGACTCCAAACAGAAAAAGTTTCCCTCTACTTTATAGGGAGGTTATGGCTCCACGTACCAGCCGCCAGCAGGTTTCTTAACAGGATGCCAGAAATCACTCTGTTCATGGCAGCTGGTCCAACACATTAAACCTGACAATTCCTACATCAGGCAGCCTCTAAGTCTGCCCTTTCCTCCTCTCAATGACAAGGCAGAGAAACCTTCTCTTTCTAGGTTTTTGGGTATGGTTTGCCCTGTCTACTCACATCACATCAAACTAAAAGCAGTGTGTAACCCACCCTCATTCTTCTTGTTATACTAATTTGCGTGTGTGTGTTGTCTGTGCAAGTGTAACACTCAAAGAGGGCAAGAAATTTATATATGTGTATGTGTAAATTTATGTATATGTATATGTATGGTTTTACTGAACAGAACAGAATGAGACAACGTGGTTAGGAAGGATCCCAACTGAGATGTGTTTCCTAAGGACAAGAAGGATTTTAATCTTTTGTTCCTAATATCCCTCTCCAAAATATGACAATTGTCACATCCTATTAGAAGAAAAATTGGTTTTTGGTAGTTGTTGTGAAGACATTTTGCCTTCCTCATTTTTGTCTTCAGAATATATGACCTATAGATTCGCCAACAGGTACAAACAACATTCTTATGTAGTTAGCTAACTATGAAACCCGTGGAAAAAATATGGGAATTGGTAGATGAGATACTACAGATTCATTGGGGTTTAGGTTGCTCTGGCTTAGCTCAGGCTACAGCATGGTGATGTAAGCCAACAATCAAATTAAACAAGGGAGGAAAATTTTCAAAGCACTGTGCTGATAAAGGAAAATAGTGAAAGAAGTTTTTAAACACTTTATTTCCTACTCATCTTTATATGAAGAACAGTGCATGGCTCCTCAAGTCTTTCTGATGCTTTCAGGTATCCTAACTGAAAAGTGGCATACTAATTGCTACAAGCAAAGGAAGCAGACTCTTTTCCTAACGTGATATATCTGATTAAATATGTAAATTGGACATATTCTACAGAACTTTACTGGAAGAACTATAATGCTAGCAGAACTCTTTTTTTTGTTTTCATAACTTCTTTACTTCTCTGAACACACCACAATCAAAGACTGATTAATCTATTCCAGTATTCGCCAAATCCATTAATCACTCAGACTGCTTAATTCACTGTCCAAGATAGTCTCTGGGAATACAGTGTACAATTGTTTTTCACGTAGGGGAGCACTTTCTGTTGGAGTAGTATCACTGACAATCTGACCATGTTAGTGATTAAGTGATTCAGAGTGTTATCATCTAGCCATTTATCAGCCCTCTATATTTCACAACTTAGTAAGAATTCCTGCATTTCTAGCCTACATGAATCAGTCACATTCTATGTGGACTTTTCCGTGTTTCCATGTTTTTCCAGTTTGCATGTTCTTAAAAATTCTACATGGCAAGAAAAAATTGTCAGTGGAAAACTACTCAAAGACATCTGTTTTCCCATCAATTTATTCAACAATTTCCCATTAGCACGTACACTGAAGGGAGAATAAGCTCTGCAGAATGCAATAAAAAAGTTTTTCACTAACTAAATAAATTCCTTTATGTATTGTGGCAAGACAAATAAATAAACCCAGAAATTTACAGACAGCTACCTTGGCTGACATTTCAGAGAGCTGGAGCCTTTAGCAATGTTTTTTGCTTAACTCCATCATAGCAAAGCCCTATCTCTTCTCTCAAAACCTCATTTCTCAACTTTCCCCTGCTCTCCTCTTTCAGGCCCACTTCCCAGTTTCTTTCTCTTTTTCCTTCCAAGGTGTGATTGCTCTCTTTGCTCCCCAAAGTCTCCTTCTTGATTGTTTTGCTCTGCTTTAATGAGTCCAAGGCTTCGCTCTACTCCAGAAATCGCATTTACCGTTTTTGTTCCCAAGCACATCTGTCTCCTCCAAGCTTTCTCTCCTGTTCTGACCTTCCCGCACTTCAAGAATTTTTTTTTGCCAAGTTTATTTTCCTTCTGTTATTCCTTTACTTCTTTTTACTCTCAATGCACTAAACCCATGCCACGCTTTCTTTTCTTTTTCTTTCACATTAGCAGTGACAAAGCTAAAATTTAAAAATTCAGATTTGTAAGCACAATAAAATAGCAGTAACAGTCACATTTTTGTTACCCTAGTATGTACTGGAAATGAGGGAAGCTTTTAAAAACTGACCCAATCTAGGCGCTGCTAAAACCAATAGAAACTTCCAAGACTTACCTGTGATATCTTATTCATAGTCAGAAAATCATACGGAAATTCCATTTGATTTTAAACTTACAATTTCTAATCAAATAATGAAATATTCAATGATTGATGTAATGATACCTATTTATATAATTCAGCTTTGATAATGTGGTATCATCTGCATGATGATGCTTACAAGTCCTATAGATTTGTTATCTCTTTTACATATACTGTCGCAAATGATAAAAATTCAAATTCCTTCTGCCTCTATAATGAACAGCATTCCTATCTTGTCATTCACTGATGGACATTACTAAAAGAAGTCTGCTAAAGCTTTTATTATTTGGGGCAAAAATAATATGCCATAGGCTATTTTCAGGTTACCTTACATTTAACTTCAGTGCTAACAAAGAAATTAATTGTATCAGAGGAAAAGGGGTTCCTCCCTGTTCCCAGTGATGCTAAACATTTTGCTATTTAATTCACTAGAGGCGGGATTAGAATGTAGGCCAACACAACAGATATTTCTTATTTAAATTCATTACATTCCTAGTGCTCAATGCTACATTCCTTAGCCAAGCAGAACTCCTACTGACTTCCTGTATTAAGTCCATCGTTATTATTTACCAGATTGACACAACCAGAGTGGTACCATCTATTACTACTGGCAAATAACATCTGAATTCATCTTTCCCTTATTCACAGGATGACTCATTCTGTGTCGTACACACTTCATTTTTGATTTATGTAAGACGTGCATTTTAACATCCTTTCTGAGACTCAATTATTTAATCTATTTTTGTCATTCTATTCATTCGCTTATTCAAGTCATTTTGCATTAATAATCAGCCTCCATTCTTCTTCATTATTTAGTATTATTTGGTATAATGGAGTGTGTGCCAACTATGACTTCTGGATGAAGCTTCTGGATGAGTGACACATTTACTGCTGAAAGTTAAAACATGTAAAACTTCAGACAGCAAAAAAAGCAAGATATTTGTGGAAGTCCTGTCTAGTTTCGAACATCATAATTGTGACTTGAGCCAAGTTATTAATAAGAGTATGCTTTTCCCAGCTATTTGTATCCATACGAGAAATAAATATGTTCTCCCCAGCAAGTCCATACTGAGAACGAGAAATATAGCTCTTCTCAATATTTGAAACACCTCGTTAGGTATGTCATAGGGAATGGGAGATGTTACTTTAACAGAAATCGTATCTATGAAGAGAAGAATATTGAACACCTTGTTTATTAATTAGTCAATATATGTGGTCTATTTTGCCTGTAGGAATCTGGGCTTATGAAAACTGAAGAATGCTCAAGAGTTTCAGACTTTTACTTTACAGACCCTGTGTATTGTTTCCTATAAACAACTGAATGCCAAGACAACTGCCAAAACCTTCTCATGGGCTAGAAAAGGGAACAAAATAGGCTTCTTCCAACCAACTACCCTAACCATACTTCTCTGATACCTGCATATCCAACCAATTCCTCAGAACACTAGGGAAAAGGTCAAGGCAAAATTCTTATGCACTGTGGTTCACAGAACAATATTTTGCCTTGTCAGATACATTTTCTGATTGTTTCAGTTGTGTAAGTCATGACGTTTTATGCAGATACACTAGTTTATGTAGGATGTGGATAATGTGTGGAAGATGTAGCTCTTGAAAGTCATTTCACAGAGTCACAGAATTGTTGAGGTTGGAAGGACCTCCAGATGTTGTCTATCAATCCTATAACAATACCAGCTGCTCTCCCCGCACCCACCATCCTTCTGGTCCAAGCAGGGTCAACTGAAGCAGGTTGCCCAGAAGTATATATTCAGGTTTTGAATATTTCCAAGGATGGAGACTCTGTAATCTCTGCAGGCACCTCTTCTAGCCTCTAAACACTCTCACTATAAACCCCTTTTTTCCTATGTTAAATCTGAATATACTGTTTTTCAGTTTGTTACCATTGCCTCTTATTCTTTCATAGGATATCACCGAGAAGAATCTGGCTTCACCTTCTTTACTCCCTCTTCCCTTTAACGCTTTAATAAGATGCCCCTCAGCCTTCTCTTCTCCAGGCTTAACAATCCCAGTTCTGTTTCTCCTTCACGTGTCAGATGCTCCAATCCCTAAATCATCTTCACGCTTTTCATGGGACTCACTCCAGTATGTCAGTGTCCTTTTATATATGGAGGACTCCTGGACTGGAGAGGAAAAAGCGCCACCTTCCTCCATCTGCTGTCGATGCAGCCAGCCTAATAAAGCCCAGGACACCACAGGCCTTCTTTGCTACAAGGACACATTCTTAGCTCACGGTCCCCTGGTCCACCAAGATCCCCAGGTCACCAGATCATTTTCTGCATAGCTGATTTGCAGCTGGTTAGTCTCCAGCTTGTGCTGGTGAATGAGATTATTCGTTTCCAGGTGCACAACTTTGTATTCCCCTTCGTTAGAAATAATGAGATTCCTATTGACCCATTTCTCCAGCCTATCAAGGTCTCTCTGAAAGGCAGCACAACCATTTAGTGTATCAACAATTCCAATCTTGCATCATCCACAAATTTGCTGTGCGTGCACTCTGCCCCTTTACCCAGATCATAAATGAAGATGTTAAACACTATCTGCTCCAGTATCCAGTCCAGGAAGGCACAAATAGTGACTACCCCCCAGTAGGACTTCATGCTGCTATTCTTTGATCCCAGCAAGTTCTGTCTTCAATCCACCTCAGTGTCTGTTTATGTTGTCCAAACTTCATCAGTCTGTCTATGTCAGTATTATGGGAGACCATGTTGAAAGAGTTGCTAAAATCAGAATAAACAATATCAGCTGCTCTTTCCTTTTGTCCTTCTTGAAAACAGGAGTGCTTTTGCTGTCTGCCAGTCCTTAAGAATCTTGCTCAAGAGATATGACTTTTAAAAGATTTTTTAGAGCAGCCTTTCAATGACATTGGTCAGCCACCTCAGCACCGTTAAATCATAATTTCCTCGTCGTGTTACAACACATTTAGAAAACACCACCAAAGCATTCCTGTAGCTAATTGATATGTATACATGCAAAATAAATCTTAAATTGTGTGATAGATGTGTCTTCTGATTTAAGTTGCACATGTAAAGAATTTAAATCTGTTCCTCCACTAGCCGTTATCAGCAAAGCCAGTAAGTACTTATTCTTCCTATTCTTCCCAAGATGATGAGAGTGCCACCTGAGTTCAAATAAATCTCAGAAGAAAAGCAGAAGAAAGCTCATTTCACTGAGTAGGTGTCATTTGTTTTAAAGTGTCCATAGTAAAGGATTAGCTATGTAAATGGTCAACAAGAGATAAGGCAAACTTGGCACCTGCAGGTTTAATATTAAGAAGGTAAGCAAATAATTGAATATGACATTATCAGACTTTCACTTCTCATCCAGAAATAGTTGGAAGGAGTAACTACTCAAATCTGTGATTCTCATTATAACAATGATGGCCATTATTGGAAATTGCCACTTGGCATCAAAAAGATAGTTCTCTTGTACGCTCTAAATTACCTCTAACAAGGTGTCAAATTCCTAAATTAAAGGAATATAATTTTTTTTTGACAGAAACCTGTACAAAACAGCTACCTAGAGAGTCTTGCTAATCCTTCATCATTAGACTGATTCAGCTATCTCAAAGATATACATACTGTGAGCAGAGTCAAATATTTTTTTAAGGGATTAACAGTAATATCTTCAGTGTAGCTGATTTCCCATTCCTGCATATTTATCCCATGCCACTGTTTCCCATTCCTCGGAATCTGTTAATTTTCTGGCTGATTCCACAACTGTGAAATTCTATGGTTCTAGTAATCCAATAAAATGTTCCTTCATTAAGAACATGGTCCTGGTTTTGTTAATTATTGTATTGTATCTGCATATAAATTGGCTTGCTTTGTATGTTCTACCAGGCATAACATTTTTTAGAATATATAGGGTATTTCTCAATAAGGACTCAGACACACCATCAAGTTGCTTGACAAACTATCATACAACATGGTCTTTTTTTTGCCAGTTCCCTCTTAATCAGAAACAAAGGGAAAGTACTGTTACTTAGCTCTGCGCACAGTGAAAAAAACTTAAACTGAGACTCATTTTTGCTTGTGCTGCTGGCTAAGAAGATATTTGCCAAAGTTCAGCTGACAGACACCAGCACGTTAACACACCATAATCTGATCTAAAATTGAGAGTGATAGAGTAGCACTAACAATATCGGACCTTCACCTGTGCAGAAGATCTAGGGTTTTCACTGCTGTTTGAAAGCCCTGTTATTTTTGTGTCTTGTGGAATATTTTGTGAGGGAGGAGATGTCACCCAAGTTCTTTAATTAACTATAAGTTAGTAACTGAAGTAGTAGCCTATGTATGAGATAGATAGGTAGATAGATAGCCTGTACACTTGTCTTAAAAATATACAGTGGCTATTTATTGATTGGAGATAAAATACAGCTCCTAAAAACATTCACTGTCTTTCTCCCAGTTCCTTTTTATCCAGATATTCAATACAAGTATTTATGTTGTGGTGTTACTGAACTACAGTATCTCTGTGATCTTTCTGAGTAACACTATGGGTAAAGAGTTCCCAACCATGAAGAATAATCCATGTATGATCAAGATGTTAGTAGCACTATGTAAGCTAAGGGGCACATAATAATGTAATGAAGTGTTTTGAAGTGAGAAATTGTTGTATGTTTCAAGACCTTTGAATCAGTTCAATTAATTTTGAATATTCCTTTACTAATTTGAGGGGATTCTAAAAGCATTAAAGGTCTTAAGTTCTGTTTGGCTAAAATTTCTCACAGTGGTAGGTTAAACCTTTTCAATGATGTCAGGATTAGCTTTAGCTTTCAAAGCTCATACAAAGGAAAGTTCTATAGTCCTTTCATCTGAAATCTTATTTTCTTTAGGATTATGCGATAATGCATCTGGAACAACATTCATTCATCCAGGTTTGTGGTTTAGCTGAAAGTCAGTCCAAATTCCTATAATTGCAAATGACATCTGGCTAAACATGCACTTGGGTCAAGTTTAGACCTCAGCCACTAGAAAGGGCTGTGGTTAGACAGCATGCTCAACTTGACACCTCCCAAACAGAGGAATACATGCTCAGTTCACACCAACACAACAAGGGAAACTTGCACATTCTTGTTTGTTTGTTTGTTTTTGTTCCTTGTTTCTCAACATTTTCTTTCAACGGCTTTCAAGACTTAGTGCCAAAAGCTTTTGTGGTGTTTGTATGAAGCTTTCCACAAGAACTTACTCTAAAAATGGCTCAGACCTATACCTGATACTGCCTACTGTGTTCAAATCATATATCAGAATTCCAGATCATTAACCAGTAGTTCCAAAGGCAAAAAACATGTTACATAGGCAATCAATTTATGAAAGGGAAAGTAAAAATAAGTAGCTCGAAAATAGAGACCATACAGGGAAGTATGTAAATTCAAAATCAGTTAAAATTCAGCAGTACTTTAGTCAAGCTGTAACAGAACTAAGGAATTATGTGTCTGCTTGCACCAGACATTTCAGATGGTCTTCTCAGTGACAGGTCTTAGACTGTTTAATTCTCATTACCCATTTTCTTGTACAGATGTGTATCGACCTTCTCTCATCATTACTTTCTCTGGATCTCAATGAAAGACTAAATTTCACCTCATAGTTCCTTCAGGACCTTTAACTGGTCAGTCTTGCTTACATTTTGAAGGGTTCATAGAGAAAAAATTAATCTTTCTTAATCAGCAAAACTGATACATTTCTTTCTACTTCTTGCATCACTACAGACTGAAGACTAATATATGAAAGGAAACTTAGAGACGATCAATTCCAGTCCTTTCAGCTATTTAATGATACTGACTATAACACTACTCTGTTGGTTAAAGACCATGGAAATATAGAATGGATACCTATGCTGTTACATACACATACCTATGCTGTTACATGAAGCATTATTGTTAATTTGTTGGCTAGGTATTTTTCTTTCATGTTAGTTTTGATTAATACTTCAGCAAGACACTGAAGACACACTATACTTTTTCAAAGCAAGGTAAAACTTAAGCCCTTGATGTCATTCTTCCAAGCTAATAACACCATTGATCCCACATCTTGGTGTTTCAGCTTTATCTGCAAGATCTCAGCTATCTTTTCCATACCATATCATACCATGCAAATCTGTCTCCCATTAGGCTTTGGGCTTCAGAGTTTTAATCTTAACTGGATACCTGTGCTGGCAAAAGTTATCACCCATGGCATTCAATGACTGAACATCCTTCATAGCTAAAAACATTGTTTATGTAGAATCAAAGATTTTCCAAGAAAAATATTTTGTATGCCACATTCCACTATCCTGTATTCACTATCCCAAAAGCTCTGCATGGTTGTAGTTAGTAAATAGACAGCATTGAAAAGGAGAATTTATGCTAAAGGAGGCAGACAACTCATGGAAGTATACTCTAATAAAAACGAAGAGTGCGTAACACAGAAGAACTACAAAATACTTGCTGCACTGCAAAATATATAGAAGGAGAAAGCAGAAAATTATACAGCAAGAGAAAAAGTTCCCATAAGCCCACTATAGGAAGAGTAGAAAAGAAAATTAGATAATAGTCTTATTTAGGCTTTGTGGGCTTTTTTTTTTTTTTTTCTTTTTTGTAACATCTGATTCTGTTTGACTTTGGACAACTCTCAAACTATTTCTACAAAATGGAGGCTTTGTGGGCTTTTTTTTTTTTTTTTTTCTTTTTTGTAACATCTGATTCTGTTTGACTTTGGACAACTCTCAAACTATTTCTACACTTTTCTGCTTCTAAAAATGTGCTTTTCTTTTGACCATGTATCTATTGTATTCCTTGTATGCTCTCTAATTACTTCTACTACTTTTTTTAAGGTGGCCCTTTATGTTATTACATTCATAGCTCTTTCCTACTCCTTCTCCCTAGAAGGAACTCCCTAGAGCCTCCTCTTCCCTTTGGCTCCAAACTGAAATTAACACCTACACTGTTGATGGTTTGGTTGTCATCTTATGATTACCCCAAGCTGTTTGTCCTGGAGGCTATCTTTCTAGAACTTCAACTTGTTTGTTCATTTTTCTTTTGATCACTTGTGGAAAAGCCTGTAATCCCAAATAACTGTACAGCAATTAATTTACTAACCAGATCACTGTCTGTTTGCATAAGATTTTCACTTAGCATTCTCTTTCTTAAAGAGAAACTTCAAGTTCAGCTCTTTTTTCATTAAGCCTAAAGGTTTTGCTGCGATTTGGTCCGCTACCCATTTACAGCAGTTTTAAGTACATTAATATTTGGTAATACTGCATATAGGGTTTCACTAAGGAATAACGACTGCCAGGCAGTGTCATTGAGAATCAGGACTTCTTTTTCCCTAAACTTCTGTTTCAGTTCCTTGTGTTGTAGGATGAGAAACAAACTGGTTTCTGAATTAACTATTTCTAGAAATTTACCTAACAGACTTTGGAATGAAAAAAATCCAGTCTAACCTGTGAGGTAGATGTATAGGGATTTATGGGGTAGAATATTTCAAACTGAAATGATACAGAAGAATGTATCTTTAGTAAGATAAAACTCTTCCCTGCAAAAATCAGGAGCTTAGACAGAGTTAAATACCAGCCATCCAACGTTAAGGCTATGAACACATTCTTGAGCTCAAATTCTCTATCTTTTCTTGTCAGTATGATTAAAGGCTCAGATTCAATGTAACTGATGTCTAAGGAACTTTAATTTTCCTTTGATAAACTGACAAAAAATTGTTTCTTTAATGTTGATCCAAAGGGCACAAAGTTACAATGGACTCCTTGTGATACACTAAAACATGTGAAAATCTGTTCTTATCTTCAGAGCCCTTCAGAAACAGCCACTACAATAGCCTGCCAGATATAAGAGTTCATGCAATGGATTAGTCTGGAGCAATTAGCTATCAACACTTCGTAGTTGCTGCTATGGTGGAGAGATAGACATATAAAATTTCCAATAATGAAGACAATAAAATAATAATTGGCTCAGAAGTAATCCAGATAGAACAGGGAGAATATGAAAGCAAGTAGGAGAACCCAAGGACCTGCACATCAAGGATATCTTCTCCTAACTGGTGTTGGGGGAATGTGGGGCAGTAGAGGTAGTACTGTTTGATTTCTGGGTTCTACCAGATTCACGTCTTTTGTCTCACTATTCTGTCACAATTGTCTATACAGATGCATATGCAGCCTTAAAGCCTTTGTGCAGAGTAGGGCTATACTACTGCAATCATTATAAGGGAATTATAGGATATGAAGTCTACAGAAGAGAAAATCGGAGTGTGGTCTTCATGATTCTAGGCCAGTGCTTTAATATAGGACCACCTTTCCACCTTTTCTCCATAAATATACACACACTTCAGAAATGTACGTACCCGCATTTCCTGTGGATATGTACGTGGCACGTGTAACTTTCATCTATATTTTGTTTTCTCTAACACTTCATGCCTTGCTTCATTTAAGAAGAAATCTAACATGACAGAAGTTGGGCTCAAAGGAATTCATCACGTCTGTATCGTCTCTGGAATGAAATGTCTCTTTCTCCTTTCCCTTTCCATTTTCATTCAAATTGGACGGAAGAAACAGCCCTAGCAGATTCAGCTCGTCAGCTATATTGCTGCTAAAAATCTGTTTGGAAACGAGATTCCTCCACATGAAAATGTGTGTGTTAATTAGCCCCTTTTGTGTCAGCCTGTTTCTGAGCCAAGTCTGAAGAGTCATTTGAGGGCACCAAATGTCTGTTCTTGAAGAGAGGCTTACGTGATTGAGAGTGTCATGACCACTTGAAAAACTTTCTTCAGGGATGAGAACTTTTCTGTTGGCAACATGTTATCAGGAACATCTAGTCCATCACCATCAAGGATTTTTCTGTTTATTTAAAAAACATGCAGACACTACAACTCCTTTTGATTGTAGTGATACAGGGAATTGAGGGAAGAAGAAAAAATGCTCAGAGAGAGAGACTGATTTAATAAACTAAAGTGCATTTTATCATGAATAAATGCCTGGATTTGAGTGCCACAAGTTTACCTATTAACTCCTGCTCCATCTGTAATGCTTTTAAGCGCAGACCAAAGCCAAGAAATAAATCTATGGCTTCTGAATTTCAGTCTCTATTAAGAAAACTGTCAATGATCAAGCGAAGGGTGTTGGTCAACCTATTACCAGCAGAAAGAATAAATTCCAGGGGTATTTGCATGATATGTAGCAATTTTTTATTAAAAGGGTGGACTTAAACACCTTCCTTTTTTGGTTCTTGTGGCCAACAAGAACAATGTATCCCAAACCATCTTGAGTACGGTGGCTCATAAAAGGCCCCAATCATCTTGACTGAACTGGAGTGAGCAATGAAAAACTAACCAATTTCCTAACAAAACCAGCAAGTTTCTTCATTCCCTTCCCCACACTAAGTCCGTGAACTCACTCTACCTTTCCCACAACTCTTGTCTCAAAGAGACACAAGAGTTATTTTTTCTCATAACCACCCCAGACTGCATTTCTGAGGGGACTCTACTTCCTTCCATTCTCAGCAATTTCAGAGGCTGCCAGAGGCTGCCCTCTTCCCAGAAGTCACTCACAAAGTCAACAAGCAGTTTACCCTCTAACTGTTTTGATGTTGGCCTGCCTTCCAGCAATTCTCAGTTGGCACATAGTCTTCTGCAGACTATAATCAGCTTGGCACATGTTAAAACAGCCATGCCAGGGCTATGGCCAGAACGAGTCGAGTCAACTGCTGTGTTGCAGTTCCAGTTTGTCTCATTTCAGTTTCAGCAGCACAGTGAAGACCAGATTCTCCAACTGTCCATATTGTCTAGCACTTTGAATCTCCTTTATGTGAAACCAAGAGCATTGCAGTTTTAATGTCAAGAAATAAACCTTAAGAGACTCTTCTCCAGCATGCTGTGAATTCTATGCACAGCATACATGATCTGCACTCCTCCCAGCTCACCCCTGTATTCCAAAACATCATGCCTAACACAGCACAGTCCATCCTGCCCCAATCTCGCATCGGACTGCTTAACCCCTGTACCTCAACACAGGATATGTCCCTTCCAAAACCCTGATGAACAGACCAAACTCATAAAGCAGGCATTTTTTCCTTTGGAGACAAAATGTTCACAACTGGGAGAAGGGTGTGATCATGGCCTCAGGGACAAGCAAGAGGAAGTTGACCTCATCATTCCTTGGGAGGGGAAATGTGAGGAGCCTGATACCCTGGTCTACAGTAGTGAGGATGCAGATAAAGGCAGTGGAACATCTTTCATATCTATATGGCTATGATCCCCTTCCCTCTAAGGCACAAGGATAGCCTTGGTAGGCAGGATCACCATTCTGCAAAAATAAACCGCCAGTGCAGACTCAGCTGCCATCATTAAACACAGAGCAGCACCACTCCAGCTCAGCTCACCTGTCTGTTTACTGCAGTTCTATACATATTCAGCACTGGAGAGTCCAGGCAACTGCTTTTACCTGTGTGACCAAGAAAAGAGAAGAGAGGGGCATCCAGAGTATCCTCAGCTCTGGGCAGTAAAGTGACTGCTAGGTACAGGTTTCCCAAAGGAGTATTGACAGATGTGGAGAAAGGGCTCTTCTTGACTCCTGATTTAGTTTTTTGTAAGGCAGGATGTCCTGTTTGCAGTCAAACACAGGAACTGTGATAATATACATTTTTAAATGAATACTTAGTGGAGAATTCAAGAGTCTGTATTACAGAGAAGGCTAGTGCCATTCACTCCTTGCCCATTGTTCTTCCACAAACACATGCTGCTCTTAGAAGATGATTGCTTTTTTTCTGAAATACTTTGAAAAAAGCTTGTCACTATACGACTCATATTTAGATTTTCTGGTTTTCCCTGATCATACTGCAAAAATTCATTAGTAGTATGAAAACGTCCAAATAAGGCAGCCCATCAAAGGCATGAACTCGTCACACTGCTTCTGTAAAAAGTCAATGCTTAATCTGACTGTGATTAATGTAGATTCTGACTGTACTGGTAAAAAACATTTTCTGCCTTTTAGGGGAAGGACTGTTTGTATTTAAAAATAAAGAGAAAAAGATCTATATTTCAGGTTTCACTACTTTTTAAGAATTTTTTTCTTCATGTTAATAAAACCTGCCTGAATTGGAAAATGGAAATGAATTTTACACTTACAAAAAGAAAAAAAAAAAGTTTTATTGTTCATAAAAAGACTCTACTATTTTGGCCTTATGCCCAATGTATGTTGATACAGATGGTATATTTCCCTTACCTTGCAAAAGAGTATCTACCAAGGTCAAGGTCTTCACCACACTGGAATAAACAGTGACAGAGCATGCTCGTTCTAGAGGCATTTTGAAGAACTTTATAGTCCTGAGTTGTCCTTACAGCACTCTCCACACTGCAAGTACACCTGCTTCATAGGCATTGCCTGTGTACTTTGAGTGAACCAGAGGAAAAGTCAGCAGATGTGTGGTAGCTGTTCCATGTAGCTGAATTCCTTGCAGTCTCATTGTGTGATAGTACCAAGGATGCTCGCACTGAATGCCCGGAACCACCAAGACGCAGCTGGCCAGAACTCTTACGTTCGTTGTGCAGCAAAGAGAAACTGGGACTTGACTAGAATAAGCACTGTCCAAAAGGACACTGTCCTGTAGATACAGTGGTCATATGTGGAGAGGGCAGAAAGATGTTGTTTTGCTTCTGGGCAGTTGGTTCACCTCCTTCCTTGGATCCTCCTGCTCTCTTCCTCACTCCTCTTCAGCTTTGTTAGTCATGACTAATCAGAACATGCAGTCACAGAAAGATCAATGACAAGGTTGAAGGGGAACAGTGAGAAGGCTGCTTTATGAAAAGCGTCATGGTGGACCACAGAGTGCAGTATAGAGCAAAGCAAGCAAGTATCTTATGCAAGAGGTGCTACAAGAGACTGTATCCCAAGGACATCCTGTGAACACGAATGGTGTGGTTGAAAATCATGGCATATTCATTGTAGTCTTGTACATTTCTCTGCCCGAGATATCCTTGTTGGGGACATCCTCTGGAGCAATGTAGAGGAGCTACATAACTGTAAGATTCTAGGACCTGTCAATAATATCTTTCCTTTCCTGAGCTTGTCCTAGTGCAGGAGAGTTTCTGGGCCACCATACCTTTTCCTAATTTATGCAGGAAGGAAAAGTCCCACCAAAAGTATTTCTTAGAGCCTGTTGTAATGACTGAAGATATTTCTCAGTGACTACCGCAACTGAGATATATGCATAATGTTTCACCACCTCTCAAGACTCTGATTCCTTTCTTTCCTGAAGTTATAACCCTTAAAATCAATGTTTATTTAACATTGCAAACAAGTCTGCACATGTCTATCTAATATAAGCTTAGAAAAATGAATCCATGTTGCCGATGAGGAATAGAATGTCAAGTTTCTCTTGGAGGAACCTTTGAAATATAAGCAACTAATAAATAAATGAGGCTTTTTGTTACTACAGGTCACTTAATCTCACAGTTCATCAGAAGTCAGTCATTTAATGGCATGCTTGAATCTGTGTGTGGTTTGTTGCTTCTTTTTTTCCTTTTGATACTTTTGGTATTAGCTTAATTTCAGAGTTCCTACAAATTTACTGTAAAAGATCTGTTTGACAATGAGAGAAGTAGTTGCCAGCAATGCCAATTACAGTGATTTTGTGGTGAGGGACTTCAGACCACTGGGAACTAAAGGCCCATGCCAGAAGAAAAACCATGCTTTTCTAGGCATCTCTGTTTCTTTCACAATTGTATTCACATATCTAGTTCAACCTATGGCTTGCTAGTGTGTTATCTGAAGAAAGAGATTAGGTTTACATTAGGACTTTTATGAGTAATTGATATTAAGCAGGGACATAGAGGTAATACTTTTTATTTTTTTTCCCCCTAGGAAAGTAACATCTGGAACAAATAGAGTCTTTAACTGATTATCATTAACACAATTGTGTTGTGTTCTCAAAAAGCTATTAAAAAGTGTTAACATGGTTACATCATGAACTTCAGCTGGTTCTTATAACACATGAATCAACTCAAACCAGAAGTGTTCACATAATGCATGTTTAAAATACTGTAATGTAAAACATGATTTTGAGAACATTTTCATTAATATTAGGATTATTTACCAGTTCCATCAGTTAGTTTGAGGATAGATTTCACTAACCTTATCACTCTGAACAGTATTTAAGCATACATGTAAACATGTTTACAGTTCTGTAGGCAGTAAGTCCCCAAGCAGTTTAGGTGAAAGAGACAAAAGCATAATTCTTTTCTTTTTATCAAACCATTCTGCCTCAGCTGCTATTCAAACACTGCCTTTGAAAAGAATCACACATTATCAAAATTAAATACAGACTTAATTAATTTTGAAGTTAATAAATATTCATAATCTATATGTGTCTTGAAGGGTCCTTAAGTATGTCAAAATGTCTCCCTGTATAGAATCCCAGTGGAACATGACAACTTTTTTTCCCCACTATGCACAGCACTGTGTGTCAGTGCAAGACAGGAAGGAAAGAAAAACATAACTGTCTGTAACTGCAATGGTAAAATCAGGGACTTATCACCTATCATTAACATCTGCTAAAACCTTCTCTTTTGGCATCAGGGTATGCCTTCACACCTTTACGGCGAGTAACTGTATCAGTTAAGCCGTTTCTGCTAGCAGATAGACCTTCTTGTCAGAGCTTCCCAACTAAATCATGAGAACGCTTTGTTTAGTTTGTCATATATAGTAGTGTGATAGCCAAAGGCCACATGCCTGCTGAGCAATGAAAGTATTTCATGCGTTCAGAATGAAGATTACTCTAGACTTCCCAACTCACCTGCTAGCCATGAAAACCCAGTAGTAGTTGGCAAGTACAAATAATTAGTACACAATGCATCTGCATCATGTCAGATCTTCTTACATACAGGGTCATGTAAGTGTTGCCTCGAGGAAGGCTGAGCCACATTAAAATTACAGGAGGATGCTTTGCAGGCAATATTTAGTCAGTGAAGTTCCTGTGTTTACATACTGACAGTGAAGCTGAGAACTACTTCTAAGTTTCTCAGTCAAGGTGCACATCCTGAGCCTTCAGTCAAGACCTGAACACTCACCCTTCTTTGCTGGAATTTCTGAAGAAAGGCAGTGCCTGTGTTGCCCGCTCTGTGAAGTGTAGACACAGCCTCCAAAATCATCACTGTCAAGTATGGCACTGAACACTACAATGCAGGCTGGTTTTCCTATCTTTGGGCTCGACATGCAATGTGCAGCCGCAGAGAAGCAATAATTTTACTAAATGGTAATGAGGTACCACTTTTGTGGCAGGGGGAGTAAAGTGTGAGCAAAACGAGTGAGTCCCATGCTCAAAGCCTAAGAAATTACATGTTTGCTATTTGGATGGATGCTTTGCAAGACTGGAAAGTCGTCTTGGAAATGCCAAACGTGTGGACACTCATGTAGCCTTGAGTCCATCCTTTTACTAACCTGTAATTACATGACCACAGAGTATTTCCTCTGAAGAATTCCTTCTTCATTCAGGAAAAAAATGTGAATTATTACAGTGGGGGCTGATGAAAGAGTTCAGGTACAACTGAAAATCTTATTTTTTTCGTATCATGTGATTGATTTTTCAAACATAGGTTTCCCTTTTTTAGTTTAGAGGCGGAGGGTAAGTTATTTTTATGTAGTGGCATTGTTACATGTTTTTATATAATACTGGCAAAACAGGTAAATGTTGTTCAAGTAAAAAACTGAGCAGTAAGTGTACATGTATTTCAATATGACTGGAATCATATATGCCTGCCACAACAAAAAGTAGACAGAAAAGTATCTAACATACTTTTGTTTCCATATAGGTAATGTATGTTTATAGAATAAGAATAGAATGAAACTATAAAAATTATCAGTAAAGATTAGAATAAAAGAAACAAAAATCTACCACACTTATCAGAGCAATTTTCTACAAAAATGTTCAAAGAAAATATTCCAGGCATACGTGACCCAAAGCTACAAACAAAACTCACTGCGCCCGTTAAAATTTGCTCAACTTTTGGCAGGTTAATTTTGTATCTACAGTCTAGATGCCAGCTCGCATAACAATTGCTTGTACCCCCCTAAAGCTGTGAAGAATAAAATAACATGCTTTCTCCTGCAACCGGCATAAAACCACATCAACATTGAATTCTGCTCTGCCTTGCTCAGCTGAAATGTGATCTTGTGTTCACAGCTGATCTGGCTCAGACTTGTGTTTCTGAATAAAACGTTAGCATGTAGATACGGTATTAATGATCATAGAAACATAAAAATAATCTCAATCATTCACCAAATGACAGATAAGTATATATATATATATTAAAAAAAACCCCAAACTCCCAAACATTGCAAAATACCTTGCTTGTATGTATGTTTTCTTTTCTGTCAAAAAGCAAAAAAGAAATTTATAAAGAAAGAGAAATATTTTCAATCAAACAATAAGCAAAGATTTTTGTTCCACTGACAAAATCTGCCACACAGCCTGCTACACTTTTACAATATGAAACAAGTGTTTTGGAATACTGATGACGTGTGGAAGCGTCTCAAAACTGCACCAATATTCAGTTTTTTATCATAATGATGATATTGTTGTCCATAAAAAGAAAGATTTTAAACAGTAACATTTTTCTTAAAAAGCAATAATCTAGAAAATATCATATGTAACAAAAAAAATCTAAGAAAAGTAAAGATTTAGCAAACTAAATGTAGCTGTAAAAAAACCAGGAAAGTCCTGTTTAAATAGATAACAGAGAATATGAAGTATGTATGTTCTCCTTCTCTTAACATTCTATGAGAAAAGCAAAAATTTTATATGATGAAATAGTTTGGCTTAAGACTAATTTCTCTTCATCGTCTGAACTTCTAACCCATGGTGCATCTTACAGATTGAGCTGCTCTTTAACAAAGGTAAGGCATGTTTTCTTACTTCTTTGTGTGCTTTCTCACGTTATAAAACCTTTCATATTCAAGATATTTTATTTTATTTAAAAAAAAAGATTGAATATTCTACATGACACTGAAGGAAAAAAGGTTAAATTATTTCAGAAAGGGTAAGATTTAAACAGATCTTACCAGTCTTAATTGACAGTCACTTATTAGCACCAAAAGAAGTCAAATCAGTGCTGAGGGTGCTCATGACCACCGAAAAGCAACCCAGACAGTTGCCTCTCCACCAGCAGGGTGTTTTTCCTCCACAGGGGCATGGCTCAACCCATAGGCAGGTTCAGAGGCTGAAAAAATATTCATGCTAATGAGTCTGCTTGTAGAATCAGGATCCTATTCTACAAATCATCCATGTGAACATATTTAGACTAAGGATTATTTATTAAATAATGAAATAATACTTATT
>NW_010404117.1:36038-43824 GCF_000710305.1 Buceros rhinoceros silvestris | reverse complement strand
CCCCCCCAAATCAACACCCATCTGGCCTTTCTGGGAAAAATACCCTGGAGCAACCATGTATCATATTGCTCCACAGTTGTGGGAGATCAAGCAGAAAAGCTCTTTGCATTAACATGTCATTTTCGGTTTTATAAAAAACTTAGTTTTGCATTACAGTGAGAAACAGAGCTTTTGTCAAGACACCGTGTCTTCTGATGTCTCATGGACTATTAGTTGTGCATGGCCTGAGCAACATGCCTATAGATCACCTTCAGCCACAGTAAGACAGCTTTTATTTTCCAGACAGCTTAAAAACTAAGAGTGGGGTGTTTTCTACCTTGGCAAACAATCCTGTGAACACCTACATATCTGAAATCCAGAAATTTAATGGGAAAAAGGCACATGGATTTGGATGCTTAGTCTACCTGACGTAGTGAGCAACACAATCACTTCTGAAACATTTATCTCTGCAACAGCACTGTAACAGTTTTTCCCATCTTGAAATTGTTATCCATTTTCAGTGGGGACGAAAAATACGGGATCAGTCATAACTGTCCTCATCTACAGCAGAAACACATAATCTCAACATGTAAGAAAGGTGTGGCACTTCCACTTCAATGTAGTAATGTGGATGTAATCTCCTACCAGATCAAAATGAGAGTGTTGCAGTCATGTGTCATTGAGATTACATAAAACACAAAGTGATGGAAAAGAGGGTTCAGAGGATTTGCCTTTAATAACAAGTAGCCTTATTACTGTCTGAGTCTTGTCAGAAAAATTTTGGTGTGCCAGAGGTAATGGGACAGGCCAATGACACAGAAATAATATGCAACTACGCTCTTGGCCACATACTTGTATTTGATCGGCAATGGTGGACAACTCAATTGAAGCAAAACCGGGGCAACTAGATCAGAAGAAAATGCCTCGAATTGTCTGTATCCGGACTACTCACTGCAGTGTGTACTGGTTCAAAAACGACAAAAAAATTCGTGATGATACGAACAATGGGTCCTGGTCAGCTGTGCAATAAGCGGACACACAAGCACAAACATGGTGTTCATGCAGCTACACACTGTACTGTAAAGTGTTCTGTAGTGCGGTGTAAAGCCAGTATGGTGGGTGCCTCTATTCTTCTTGCTAGCCTCATTACTTCTGCGGCAACTGTGGGGATTTGGTGAGTAATGACTTTGCCTTACAAACTATCAATAATTTAAAACACACATCACTTTCCACCAATGACACAGAGCTCAACACAACATTGTGACCTAGAAAGCATAAACAAAACCAATAGCAAGTGAAGTTACCTGTGATACATGTACTTTTCCTGTACTTTGTATTGGGAGTGTTTGCAGCACTACGTTGGGTTCTTAGCTGTAGCTGCAGGTAAATCTCATCCTAGTGAGATTTTGTGAGCATTTGTTATTATGTACTGAAAGAGCTATTTAAAATATTTCTTGCTACCATTTCTCCTAATTAAAAAACCCACCATCTGTAAAATTAACACATCTTCCCCTCTATTAACTGTGATGGCTGTGCCATATGATACTACGTACAGCTAAATAATTAAGAATTAACCATGCTAAATCTTATATAGTCTTGATATTTCTAGCCCTTCTTCCAGCCAGCTCTAACCACAGGAATGGCTGACATGCTAAATAAAATCCAGCACCACTCTTTTCCTGCTCTTTCACGGGAGTCTTTTTCAATGAAAACAATTTCAACCATTGTTGAGCCACAATGTTTTAACAATACAAGTACAAAGCCCCTGACTAAGAAGCGGCTTTTCTCGACTTTAACCATAAGATTGGCCCATTAGACTACAGCACGTTTGGGTTAGGATCAGTATTGGATCAAACACCACGATCACAATGAAGTGGAAAGGTACATGCAGGTAAAAAATGTTGTTCAATGGTCAGGGAAGAAACAACAGGGAGGCAGAAAGACTCACAAAAGAAGAGCCCCAAGAGATGGACCCTGTCAGCCACTAGATAAAGGAACAGACCAGCACCTCCATGGCTCTGTCCTCATCACCAGCGATCCAGGTTTAGGTGTGACATGATTGGCAAACTGCATTGTGCAAGGCAGTACACTCAAGTCCCCTGGGTTCTGGGTCTTTTGTGCTAGGACTATCACTTCTTTACACCAGCTGACACTACTTCCCACGGTGAGCCTGCCTGCAGCTGAAGGGAGGTTGGACAGCCCAGTGCAGCCTCATGGAGAGCGCAGTTGCACTGGAGCTGTGCTACCAGCAACACAGGGGCAGAAATTAGTGATGAGCCTGGTCCATAGCACGTACGCACACTATGACTCAACCACACATCGGCTTTCATGACGGTATTCACAAAAGGTGTTTGTTTCTCCTTGCCTTCTTGCTGCTTATTACCACCTGACTTTAGCTACCTCCACAGCCACACTATAGAGTCATACTAGCAAGCAGATCAGGAAGTCAGTTTTCAGCTATGGACTTTTAAAACAGAATACATGGTTTTTACCATTACAGATTGGGGAACAATAAATTCTAATCTTTCAAGCTGTTTTACACATAGGTATTTTAGATGACTCTTCATTGAAGATGTTTCAAGGTATGCATGAGGTTTTCTTGAGATGATGTTTATTACAGTAACCAATACAATGACCCCACAATTTGTTTCTCTTGCTGAAGTTCTTAAGGAGGTTTTAGCTGCTGTCCTGATTCCTGCTTCTATAGTATTTATCCTTTTTCATTAAGTCCAATGATGTCCTTGCTCGATGTTACGACAAGGTAATGTGCTTCAGGCACTTCAGTTTCAGAACATCCATGTTTAGTTATTAATCATAAGCACACTGCTAAAGCGCAGTACTTTTTTTGCATGATTGTACTAATTCTTCATGTTCTGGTGCTTATCATAGTTACGTGTGACATTCCCATCTGGTTTTTAAACTATAGTATTGTTCTTCCTTTCTTTGTAAATGTAGCATAGCTCTATCTTATGTGCTAAGATATTCTTCCTGGGTATATCAGGGTATAAGGGGGGGAGATTCAAAAGAGGGCAGTAGAGCAACATCTGACAAGGTCTGAAGAAATTGTAAGAAAGAAAGGGCTTTTCTGGTGGAGGAAGTGGAAAAAACTTCTCATTTAATTATTCTGCTCTGACAGTTCCACAATGCTGTCTTTCACATCAGTGCCGACAGACCTTTGGAGGAAGAAATTGCTTTTAATGACACAAAACAGGACTTGTGGTGGTTATGGCGAAGTACAGAAGTGTTATGCAAAGATTTCTCTTTCTCACTTGGCATATTACCCCCAGAAACTTCAAAAATTCACTAGCTAACCCTTCATATGGCTGTAAGTTCTTTAGAGGGCTTCCCTTCCACCCTGTGCAGCTTTCTCAGGATGAATAGCTGGTGTACCTAGCTCCAACCCCCAGGTCTCTAGAATTTCTTAACTAGTGGAGAGGCTTGCAGTCCTTCCTAGGGAATGCCTTGCCACTCAGTTCAGAAGGGTACCAACCCACTCTGCCTGCGTTAACACTGGAGCGGGAAATAGAGGGCAGAGGCACTTGGGCAAGACACACAGCAAGCCAGGAGACCTTGATGATGAGAATTTAGGGAATTTGGGTCCAAGGAGGCAGTTACAGGTATATTTGCATTGCCAAATGAACAATAGTCTGAGAATACAGTTGAAATCATCCCTTTATTCCCACCTGGACATTTTACCTCTGGGTTCCTAATTTAGGCCTCTGTTCTGGGCCAGGAGTGAGAGGTACATCACACATCTATAATCCCAGGTCATATACAGATGAGCATTCTAGCTATAGCACCTTCAGGCAGAGAAAATGTCATAGGTGTGATCTCCATGCATGAGAAGTTCCTCCTATTTACCAAGCACGTGCTTTAGCCATTAGACTGCAATGGTCTGCAAATATTTCAGCTGGCACAAGGATTTTCTGGCAACTACATTTCTGAGGGAAATGGTGAGCTCTGCTCAGTTCTTCCTAATTAATATGCCTGAGAACTGGTGATTGTCAGTCTCAGGCAGAAAGACATGTCTGCCTACAGCCTCTAGTCAATTGTTCAGGAAGATGAGGCAAGGCAGGAGACATATCTAGCATCTCGTGCTCCTGTATTTGCTGTTGGTTACCCTTACATAGTTCCTACATCTTTTGTCTAACCCTCCTAAAGTATATGAAAAATTCAGATGAAAATCTCCTGAGAAACAGAGGATCCGAATTCTCAATTTCAGGTGTCAGGCACCTAAAGGCATTGTTGCATGTTATGTTACTTTGTAAATACTAGTCTGTACAATAGAGATACGAAAACCTTGGCAGTCTGAAAAGGAATGAGAAAAATCTCAACTGCAGGTCTGTGGTCTGGGAGAGCAACAGAAGAAGACAAAACAGAAGAGAGAAGATAAGCTAAGCTGTTTGGAGACCAGCTGAAAACAGCATAAATCACAACAAACTCTACTAATGCCCTTTTCTGTGCCAATTAGCCACCACATATAGGAGAATTCCCACGAAAATGTCAAAATGCTCTTTCTTCCGCGGCTGGTAGGATACGACAAACCCCACAAAATGGATCTTAAGCTCAAGTCGCATGCGTAATAGCCATGTAAAATTACTAATTAGTTTTTAGAAATAGAATGAATATGTATTATTATTATTTTTTGGAAAATAATGAATATGTATGTAATCGGGTGATATAAGCTTTGGTTGGGGCAGCATACAGTGCACGTGATTTGAGGAAAAAAGATCCCCATGTGCCCACTGCTGAAAATAAAGAAAATGCCTGCTTCTTAATGCTACATTGGCATTAAGGAGGTTTCTTTCCCATTTTCAGTAACATCTATGTCACTGGCTGGATCTTACTTCATTCCTTTTGGTAGTCTTGGAGATAATTTCACTATCACGGACCCAAATGCTCAGTTGTGTGATGACTACTCAGTGGTTACTCAAGCAGATCACCATTAATTTCCATTAGCTTGCCTAGTGGAGGCAGTGAACTGTCTTACAGAGCCAAGTGTGTGCTACGTTAACAAACTGAAACTATTACCCATAGCAAACAGGCAATTTCAGAGCTACCAGATCAAGTGAACAAATAAATCTACCTTATTGATTCATTTGGACTACATGGGACCTGCAATGTTTGATGATTCATTTTCCCACTGAAAATCAGTCAACAAGAAGGGGCTATTTTACCTTAGGCTTCCCTTTAACCAAATCCTTGCCAATAAACTGGACAAAATTAGAAAGAAACAGAAAGTAGCCACAAACTTGTCTGTGTTTACTTTTAAGCTAATCACAGTTTTGACACCCCACATACTACATATACAAGCAACCAATGTGGTCACACATACTACAGAGAAAACTAAAGATGGTTGTTGTTAGACTGGGTAATAGGACAGAGATAAGTATACTTTGAAAGAACAAAAAATGCAAGAAGTATGTGGTGAATGAGAATTATTTAACTGGGACTTTAATAATATGCAAGTCAAATTATCCAGGTTTTCAGAAAAGGCTGAACCTTTTCATGCATTAAAGGAGCTAGAGGAGCTGATTCCTTCCACGTGTCAGAGGCATCTGGGGTTAAGGGCACTTGGGAAGTTTCCATTACCTAGGAGGGTAGCTGAGGTAGCTAGCTGTGCACTGGCTCCTATTTCCAGGTCTCTGAAGTTAAATGAGTACCATTTGTGCTATACGTAGATCTGGGTATAGCGCTTCTACATCTTCTAATGGCTATTAGTGGGAGATGACTCCTACCGTGTATCAGTAGCCAAGAAAATTACTACTTTTTCAGTACTTAGGAAGCCATCCCTAATCCTCCTATTGGCTGTTGGCCAGGGGGTTTATAAGGTTTAAAAACAAGTAAAAGCAAAGAAAATTTCAGGAAGAGACTAACAATGTATTTCAGAAGATCTGCTGGTAGCCAAAGTTTGAAATAATTACAAAGACTGGATTGTGCAATTTCTTTCAAAAGCTTTAGTTTTTACCTTTTCCAGATGTGGTCAATGAAAGTGTAAAACATGAAGCAGTTTAGCCCAAAGTGTTAACAGGAGTATTTGAAGAGAGGAGTTTCAAGCACTTTTGGAGTTTAACCTCTACATTGTGTACATTGTTGCATTTCTCTGAAATCGGTAAAATCATTCTGTTTTACCCAGGAACAGTTTTCTGAACAACGTATATGACCTTATTTTGTAATCTTAGGAATGTGCGTCTGGTTTAAGCTGGACGTTATCGCAGGAAGAACCACCTTTGTTTAAAAAAAAAAGGATAAAAATATCGTAGAAGTAATCTTTAAATATAAGTAATAAGCATTTACTTCTGCATTAGATAACAAGCCTATTGCTTTTTTGTGAAACATTTCCACGTGTTTCCAGCCCTCCCTGGTGCTCATTGTGCCCATTGTGAAGACATGGCCCAGACAGCTACTCCAGCAGAAAGTGAGCCCTGGAAGTGCATGACTGACAAGGTTTTTTCTGCTTCTGCAACACTCTGAACTTACTGCAGACTCTGGTGATACAAGCCGTGGAAAAAGGAGGAGGGTAGTTTGGAGGAGATGGTGAGTAACAACAGCACATCTGCCCTGATATAGATCAGTTTAAGCTGCTGTGCAATTGAAGTTAAAAGAAAAAATACTTTGGTGCTTTTGCTGTGGAAGAAGCAACAACACATGAAATCACACTTGTACTTGAGCCATAATGCAGTACAGAAAGTAAGTCACCCTGCATCTCTGGAAAATGAATTCATCCTCTTCAAGCACTATTCAAAGAATACACTCTTAAAATAATCTTACTGTAACAAAACAATGATGGCTTACATAAGAATTAAGGCAGGCTCTTAGCACCCTTCATAGTATCATAGAAGGGTCTGCATTGGAAAGGATTGTCTAGTCCAACCCCTCTGCCATGGACAGGGACATCTTCCACTAGTGCAGGTTGCCCAAAGTTCTATCCAACCTGACCTTGACTACTTCCAATGATGGGGCATCTACAGCTTCTGGGCAAGCTGTTCCAGGGTCTCACCAACCTCATCATAAAAAATGTCTTCCTTACATTCAATCTAAATCTACCGTCTTTCAATTTAAAAACGTTGCTTCTTGTCCTGTTGCTACAGGCCCTGATAAAAACGTCTTTCCCCATCTTTCTTGTAGGCCTTCTTTAAGTACTGAAATGCCACAATAAGGTCTTCTGGGAGCCTTCTCTTCTCCAGGGTGAACAATCCCAACTCTCTCAGCCTTTCTTCACAGCAGAGCTGTTTCAGCCCTTTGCTCATCTTTGTGGCCCTCCTCTGGACCTGATGTAACAGACCCATGACTTGTACTGTGGCTCCCAGAGCTGGATGCAGTGCTCCAGGTGGGGTCTCACAAGAGCAGAGTCAAGGGAGAGAGTCATCTCGCTTGACCTGCTGGGCACGCTTCTTTTAATGCAGCCCATGACCCAACTGGCATATCATTTTGTTCATATCTGATGCTGAAGGCTTTATTTTTGTTTGTTTCTAAAATCAGATTTGAAATGCTAATGTCAAATACAAACCTTACATTTCTAAAGTATCACTCAAGATTTTACTAGCTCTGCCTTCAGTAATGCATAACAAGATAACATCACCAATGTTAAAAAATCCCTAACTTACTAAACAACAGTAAATACTATCATATTAAACATCTGTGAGCTATGGAACGAAGAAGAAGAAAGCTGTGTAATAAAACAGAGGAATAAAATCAATAGTAGAGCATTCCTATTATTCTAAGAGTGCTTGAATAACAGGATTAAATGAAGTGGTTTGGCTAGTTGTCTGCTGTGTGATAGATGAAAGCAACCACACTGCAGGAA
>NW_010404117.1:22810-35906 GCF_000710305.1 Buceros rhinoceros silvestris | reverse complement strand
TGCCAAGTTCAAAATGCTTCTTTGCCATTTCACTACCTTGCGAAGCTGTGGTTTAGCAAGCATCTCACATAGGAGCACAGTATAACTTCAGCCTTTTAGGCACAGCTGTGAAAGGTCTTTCCAAATGTGATTGCAAGTTTTGGAGGGCTTGCAGCAGTGCTTGTAAAATGAGCAAGTATGCAATTATCTAATCTCGGTGACACTTCAGCTTGAACACTTTGGGATGAATACTACCCTGCCACAGAGCTGAGACCTCAAAGGAATTGCATGCATTTATGTCAGATTAGAATCCTTTGCATACCCTGCAAAATTAAAGCAGGTATTTTGAATGAATCTATATTTATTACTCTTTTTTTTTTTCAGAGAAAAAGGTTTTCACAGTCCTTGTAACATGCAAAATAGTCTTTGTGTGTAACATTAATAACATTAGTATAATTTACAGTAAGAATTGTGAGGGGTAGAGCCTCATAAACAATGCTAAATAAAATGAAATATATTACATAGCTTCAGTCAAAACTGTGAGTTTAGAAAAAAGTCACCTCCATGGTTGCCTTAAGACTTAACTGGACTGGCATCCTGACTGTGCTGTACATTCAGCCTAGGTCTTATGTATAGCCCATCAGCGCATTTAAAAATATTCTAACAAGTATTTGAGTTCAGTGGAACAAGAATATAATGACAGGCAGATCTGGATGGACTTTGGAAGCACACATGAAAAGTTAGGGAGAAGTAAGAAAAACTGCAGGATACAGGTTGAATGAAGGTGCATTCCTTTTTCCAATTCCCAAATTCTTTCTGTATCACATTGGAAGAATCTTTATCTAATTGTAAGAATACAGCCTCATACATTACATCCTTCGCTCTTGGATCAAGAGCTTTTTTGCATCAATACTTTTCTGATTGGGTATATTGAGACATTTGTTAAAATATTTCTTTCAGCTGCAGCATATATTGGAAAGAGAAATTGTTATTTAATATTTATTTGTGGCCAATTCCCTCTCAGTTTTCCATCTGATCCTTCCCCAGGCAAAATCCCACTGGTCTTTTTTCTGTAACCATGCATTCCTACAGATTATTTGAAGCAAGTGAATATTTTATGGCATAGGCAAAAACCCAATATAAATACTGTACTTTCTTATTATGTCACTGTTCTTATATAAATCATATAAAGCGTGAAAAATCCTGTGAGTGTATTGTTATAAATCAAATGCACATGACATACATTTAAAACATTTTGTTCCCATTTGGCAGCAGAGTAGCCTGTGCTACAGCTGGTTGTAGGTTCCATTTCTGCCTTGACAAAAATGAACCTGTGTTGAAATGTTAACACTTTTTTCTTGAGTCTGGTTCTAATTTCATAGCAGTTCTGCTAAAAATGAATAGAAATCCTGGTTATGATTTGAAGTCAGAATATGTCACTGCTGATCTGGAGGGCTTGTATCTAACCGGTTATTTTAAACACCCTAATAGAGACAGACAAGCTTTGCAACATGTAAGCCCACTTCGTCTCTGAAGAAGGATTTGTGTGTCTAATGTCTTAGCTAACATGTACAGATACACCAGCTGATCTACTTAGAGAGTTACTACCTCTGCTGGTAAATCTTTCTTTATCTATGCTCTTAAACTATTAGATCTGCTGCAACCCTGACATTTCTGTTACCACACCTACACTACAATAACTAGTAAAGTGACCTGAAGCCATCATTGCATTTTAGACTATTTTTACAACTGATGTAATGATGAATGAAGATATAATGATGTAATAAAAGATGCAGATCTAAGGAAGTATGGGTAAGTCAGTAAAAACTAGATTATCTCCATCAGTTATTGTGTATGAATTAAATATCACAGCTGTGGCACTTGGTTACTGTGTTGTCCCTGTCAGGAATTACAGCACCATTACTATAAAGGGGTAGATTGAATGTTATAGTCTAAATTTCCAGCTTCATTTAGGGAAAAATTGTTCACTATGGCATTACACATTCATTACAAAAGTTCCACAGGGCAATTTACATTTAGTAAATTACTATGAACTAACAATTTACCAAGAGTTAGCTATTAGCCACTTAAATTAAGATTCCATGGAAGACTTCCAGACTAGAATACATGAAGAGGTTTACTTTCAATGATAATAAGGCAGGTGAAGTTAGCAGTGGACACACACAGGCTTGAATTAGAATAAAGTGGAGAATGGGTCTTTGCAGAGACTGCAGTGAGAAGATTAGTGTTTTCTTTACAATTCCTCTTTTCTTCTGTAAATTAGAGTGGATTAGCAAGGAATACAGATGAAGGAATGGGAATCACCTGAACAGTGAGACAAGCCATTACTGGCGTAACTCACATACTCCTAGAAATTTTATAAAAAGCCTTGGTTCTTTGTTCCAAATGTCTTTTCAAACTTGCAGTCTGGAGGAACCCAGTACCAGAGAGAAAGCAAGCCCTTTCGCCACGACCTTGCCAGCCAGGAAGAGCAGAGCCCAGGTTTGGGATATGTAGGTCTTTGACTGTATCCTTTTGCTAAGATGAGCTACTCTGAATAAATTCTCCAGGAGTTAGTGAAGCGCTGTTTGCATTAAGCTGTATTTATTGAAGATCTCTTCCTATCCTGCAATCTAAGGACAACAAGGAGAACTTGGGCTATCTCTCACAGATTACAGACTGACACTTTGCTCTTGCTGCACGCTGTGTGGGGAGATAATCTCAGTGCTGGATCCTCCAAAGTGACAAGGTTCTCACTGCCTTCAGCAGAAGCTGCAACATAGACACGAAGCAGCAGAGCTGCCCTTCTTCCTTCTTCCATTATGCATGTTAAGTAGAGCTCTGAGACAGCACTGGCAAGATAACTTGTACACCTTGAAAATGAAAATGGCATAGCATGAGAATGATTTATTATCACCGGTGCTGGCTCCTCAGAACCTGTTAAATGCAATTCTGATCTTTTTGTTGGCCTCTTCACATTGTCACTGTCCCATTTGCTAACACTGTGATTATTTCAAATTCATTTATCTGATTTTGCTCTTCTTTCATTACTTATTTGGTACATGAGACTATACTCAGACAGATGATATATAGTCTAATTTTGTGCTGGACAGGCCACTGGTGGGGAGCAGGGCCTGCTCTGAAGTGTCTTTTCAGCTGGGGCCAATGAGACATGCTATGGGTAAAGCATCATGCGGACTGGCTCCTACCTGCTCCATTGTTAAGACTGAAAGCCTCTAGGGCCATTGCGATTCTCAAGCAAGTCAGTCAAAGCCCATTTATGATCACTCACAACATACTGTATTTCTTAAGGCTGCCAAAAGTAACTCCGAATGCTTCCTTATGCAAAGATTTGCTTTTGGTAAAATCTTGATATACACTGGCTAAAGCCTGTCTTTAGCAGGATTTTATGTCTCTGGGGCTGCTGAACAGAATTTCTGGCTCCATTACCCAAGGAATTCCAAACAAACTCCAAGATGACAGCTGAAGTCACTAATGAGGACAAGCCTCCAAGTTTTGAGTCAGCTGAAAATACAGAGTTTGTTTTGCTTTTCTGAGCACAGCCCAGACCCACGTAGATGCCATGAGGCTGTTCTTCAGTTTAGTTAATATAGATAAAACTTGGAACCTTATGTCACAACTAGTCTTAGGGTTGCCACTAATCTTCCTACCAAACCCAGCTACAGAGACAAAGGATAATGATAAAATGATATACAGGAAAAGAAATGCCTCCAGCATAGCAGCCTATTTGTAAGGCTTTTCAAAATAAAAACCTGGAAGTAGTCTGTAATTCTCAGCAAGATTTTTCCTGTTGCACCATAGGCTGCCAACTGTAGCAGTTACTTCACTGGCAATGAGTAAAAAGAGCTGAAACCTTAGCCTCTCTGTGCTGTTAATAACTTCAAATATCCATCCACGATCAAAAGCTTCATGTGGAAAAATAATAGATGGTCTTTTCCACATATTATGTTGCCAGACAAAGTGCCTTCATATGGAAAGTACTTTATATAGCTGATAAAGGACAAAAGGAAAGCCTATTTGGATGAGCACTGAGATTCAGAAAAGATTTCTAATGGCTTTGGAAAGAAGTCTGCATAGTCTATTCAAGAGCAGCCAGGGCTGACCTTCCTTGACATGCTGACTGTCTTGCTGAATCCAAGTGGGTGTGCATGTGTGTATGTGTGTACGTGCTTCTGCAGAGCTGTATACAATCTCAAGATACAGGGAATTTAACACAGTCTAGCTCTTATGGGATCTGGTTGTGTCTTGAGGCTTTTTGCCCTTGTTCTGGTGTTAATTTGGCCTTCTGGCTTTTATTTGCTTATAAGCAACTTGTAGCTTTTGCCTAAAGCTTGCCAAATATTTATCCTGATGAAGCACTTGACCTTTCTATGAAGTATGTTTTTCACACACCACCAAATTATAAAACACCTAAAGAATATTTTTCTCAAACAATCTAAATATTTCTAACAATGGCTGCATTCTGAATCTTCTGCACTGTACTTAGCCATCTTCACCAAGATAGTGAGAAGCCCAACTTCGGTTTCTTGGAGGAAGATCTGGTTTTGCATATCATACAGTTCACACACTGCACATACAAAAGCAAAAATGCAATGTGAAAGACATATTTTATTGGACAGCATACAGCACCTGATTTTTTCTTCTTTAGTAAGAGAAAAATATCCTTAATATTTTAATTGTTGTTTTTTCTTTAAATTAACTCATTTAATATCAGTACATGCAAGAACATACAATTTTTAAAGAATCATTCATTGATCCCATTTGTGCAAGTGTTTCACAGACCTACGAGAAAAGCAAAAGCAATGCTTCGATAGAGGAAGACATCACTGTAAAGCAATAAATGAGCTCAGAGCAGGATAGGCACTGGAAAATAAAGGTGTAGGTTTGCATAGATCCATAGCATGGATCTTGTAATGACTGCAGAGTCTTGTTTGGGATGGAGAGAAATTTTGGAGTCTACAAAAGCAACTTTTTTGTAGAATAAGTCTTGTCAAATAAGCTATATTTCAGCTATGGAAAAACATCTTGACTACTTTCTGTTTGAGAGTACAGCTCAGAGCAAAGATGTGAGTAGCAGAACTTGCTTTTCCATGGCTGTATGGCCTAGAATCTCTTCTTACAGACTTTGTAGTCATGGCTCCTTCCCTATATTTAACATTTTCCCATTATCCTTTAGCTCCTTTCCTAGCTGCATTTTTTTCCAGAAGCTACTATTCCCACCTTATTTAAATATATTAATGATGCAGAGAGCTCCAGGTGATATGAGAATGGAAAATCTGGTGCAACATTAATTTAGTCTACTGCCAGTGAATATTGTGCTAATTGCTTTCTGTATTGATTTGGTAACACGCTCATGTTGAATTTATCTCAAAAGTTAACAGCATATCTAGCTGTCTGTATTATGTCTGCAAAATCCCCAGCCCTTTGCTATAGAATTAGGCTAGGCTTCTTGAGCTCTGGTTATACATTCCTACTCCAGGGATTACATCATGCCTAAATTTAGTTCCCCTCTTGATGAGTTGAAACCAGGTTCAGTTACAATCAATGAGGAATCCCACAAATTATTTGTTTAAACAAACTGTTTTAAAAACAGTTTAAAAAATAGAAAAACACCAACAGCAAAAACAAAAAATTCCTAAGCAAATGAATAGCTGCCTAACACCCGCTTGGAAAGCGAGTTCTGACAGAACCAGTATAAAAAGGAGTAAATGCATCCACATCGTACAGTTCTAACAGCTGCTCTGCAAGGAATGACTCAATGACTAATTTGGTAAAAATTAAAAGGAAAGGGACAGATATCCACTGTGACACTCATCCGTAGCAACCTACTTTCAAACTCAGCTAATGACAACTATAAAACTCAAATGCCTATGGCATATTTAGGTTGGGTCATTAACTTCAGGGCAATGAGCGTAGTATCATTGCATAAGAGAAGATTTGAAAAGATTTGACAGTGCCTTTTTATTTATTTCTTGTCACAGCAAAAGAAAGTCTCACTAAGTACTAGAAAATCTCTGCTGGAGGTATTTAAGATCGTCATCATGGCTTGGCTACGCAAATGAAGATCTGGGAAGGGCTTTTCCCACGCTAACTGCAAGCGATGAGTGCACCCTCCGGGCCAGCGCAGTGGATTTTTTAGGTGAGGCGCAGCGTGCGCGGAACTGGCTTCACCCTTTACACCTGAGGTTCATCTGCCAGGGCCTAGCGAGCTTGGACGGTGACAGTGAAGTCCTCGGGTCGTAGGTTTGTTTAGAGTGTCCTTCTCTGAGATGATGGATGCCTTACAAGGCTAAATGAGCTCCATCTGCCCGGGTTTGGAGTCAGAGTTGTCCTTCTCCTAGGATGGTTGCCCGAAGGCTAGTGAGCCCATCCTGCCCATGGACACACTTTGTCTGACCCTTCAGTTGAGACCCGTCTGGCCTGGGAGACCCCACCGGAGGCACATGCCACCAGCAGCACAGCTCTCAACCTCACATGGGCACGCAAGCTCTTTCCCCACGACAAGGGGGTGCCCGTGAAAGAGGGTATTTGAGATAGTTTTCCACCATATAGCTTCCAAGTAATGAGAACGGACATTGTTCTTCTCTGTGCTGTACTCAGGCCTCGTTTGCTGGAAACACTCTCATTTTGTCTCACTGGATTTTTTTTTACCTGTGCAAAGTTACTTGCCCTTAAAGCTACACTCCTCCTTGACCACAAAACAGAGCAGACATAGTATCCTGATACCACCAATCCTCCTGTCTTCAAGAGGAATAGGCACATTAGCATGCTGTATCGGTTTACAATTATCATATTTGCACTGCTGTATCCTATATTAGCTTATCCACCATGTCCACGTTAGGAGAGCAATCCCTTTCTGTCTATGCAGACATAGACCTTCCGGGGGCAGCAGCAGCAGCAGATCTGTAGCTGAACGCCATCTTCCTCCTGAACATTTAGGCAGGCTCCATCACGCAAAGGTGCTACGGCTTCTGACAACATTTGATGTCTCTTACCTGAGGCCAATGGGTGTGCACACTGCGTACTGTTCACTGCTTTTACTGCATGGGACACTTCCCTGATTAAATTTTTGCCCACTAAGGGATCAAATATGTGGGTTGACAGTGGTCACTTGTCTGTCTGCTATGGTGACAATAGTCATATAATAATCATAGTTGATGGAAGCTTCAATCCTATTCTGCAGGACATTTAATTAAAGTCACTCTGTTGCCTATGAAATAAATCCTCTGTGTTTTTTCTCGGTATAAAAAGCGAGGTGTTGCGATCAGTGGTCCTGCCTTTTCAAAAGAGCCAGGGAAAGCCTCAAGTACATTAGAAAGGTGCCAAAGCTCTGAACATTAACACTATGCAATCGTATTTCAGCCCCTGAGCTGAGAGAAGAGTATTAGTCCCTACCTAGGTATCAGAACGAAATTAACTGTTTGAGTTAATTAAAAAGTTAATCGGTTTTACATTTCCTTTTTCAGTTTATATCATTTAGGCTATCATTTAAGCTTCGAAAACCACACGAACCAAGTAAGTCTTGACTAATACCTCCTAGCTGAAGGACTAGAAAATGTTTGCTTCTGTGCAATCAAACGCTGTTGATTAAAATAAAAGACATGAAGCAAAGCATCAATGAAAGTAAAGATTCAGCTTAGGAGATCTCTTTTAAAACAAAGATACCATTTTTTTTCTTTTCTGTGAAATACAGAGGAAGACAAACACTTAGCTTAGTTCAGCTTAGTTAAGCATTACAATACAATTTGGCCCTAGGAGTTGATGAAAATAACTGTGTGAAATCTTTTAGATACATGTGTATTCCATCATGAAAATATCCAGTTCTTATAGATTTAAATAAATGCTAAGCACAAAAATGTGAAACAAGATTTGGAGAGAGATAAAGGTTCCCATTAAAGACTAGCTGTTGAATTTTTGTCTTGTATCTGTACTGTAACTTGTGCAATGTTCAATAATTTTTAAGTGATACATGATTTACTAATAACCTATTTATTTTTCAGATGAAAGAAGCTGTATTAAAGGCATGAGGCTGGTGCTCAGACTCGTTTGAACTGTTGTTACCTTGTGGCACATTTGCCAGGTTTGCTGCACTGATCAGCTGAGAGCTCTAATTCCTGCGGTCCTGCATTGCCTGTGGTTACAAGACCTGACTTCTGTAGTATTTCCAGATAAACAATTCATTCCAAAGGTCTTACCATCCTATCTGCAATCTCATTGTATTTTGATATTTTAGTAACATAATAGACTATTAAACATAGTAAATTAGGAACAGATTCATAGTAGATGTTAATCTTTATTAACCTTACCTATTTTAAGACATGTATTTGATCAGTCTTTTCTTTCTGTTGTGCATATTGTTACTTAAAGGGTTTGCTTATTGTATCTTTCTACAAGGTGCATCTTATTTTAACTTCTTTCTATGCCTGTTGATCAGAAAGCCATCATATTTCTCTGCTCTGGTGAGATAGTTAAGGAATTGCCAGCAGATACTAAAGTGACTAAAAAAATTTGCCCATTAAGGGACCTTGACATTTTTCATGGAAACTTTTGATCAGATATGTTGAAAATCTATGTTGTATACTTCGTGCTGTAATTTTAGTTCTCATTATGCTGTGTTTGCATTTCAGCTTTTATTTTCAAAGGAAAGACAATGAAGTAATATTATTTTGGAACTGTGCTGGATGCTGGGAACTCAGCAATGCGGAGCTCCTCCTTAACAGAACTCCTCAGTGCTACAACTTTATTAAACACTGAGTTCCTTTCCAAAAAGTTGCAGTGACGGCTCTTCAGAAAAAATGCTTTTTTGGTAGGGCTCGTTTTTTTTGAAGGGCAGGACTGTAATATTCCAGGCAGCAAGTCCATATCTTTCTATTTGAACAGGAGTTATCAATCATTTCAAGATAAGTGATACCGTTAGTACCATGTAAAATAGGGTCTCACTGGGAGTTCTTGTGTCAGGATAGAGGATTGAGCAGATGTTTGTAGGTAAATAAGTATCTCATATGACATTTTAATTAGAGAAGTAATGATTTTGGGCAAGATTGTTTGGCAACTTCATTTTTAAAGTCAGGTTCTTCAAGCTGATCTCAGTTTGGGCTTTTGAACATTGCAAGGCAGCATTCCTAACAAATGTATAATACCACTGGCTACTGATTCTGAATTTGTGAAGGCTGAATAATGACTCTGAGAGATGTAAAATACCTGAAACATGAACAATTTCCTGGGAGAACTTATTGTTCTATTTATTTCCATATAAATCAATGTATGCAGTTAATTAAACTGATTTTAATGGAAAAATACTTCGAAGTAGATTAATTTCTGAGTGCTGTTTTCAGGACTCAATTCCAGGTCTCAGTCATTAATAATATTACATACTGCTGATCACATGATCTGGTCCATAAATTGTAAATTAAGAGTAACAACTGTTTATGTACTATCAATTTTGATGTTGTAAAAACTTAGTTTTTCTGATTTAACTTTGGCCTCACTTTGGGCCAATGGTGCCTTTCAAACAAAGTCAACATTTGGTATTGATTTCAGTGAAAAGAACTTTGGAGCTGAGAGAGAAAAAGAATGCTGCTGCAAAGAGAAGGTCAAGCTCCCGCAGTGAGCAAAGCTGACAAAAAGACAAACGCTTGTACTCATCACGGATTTCTTACTAATACATCCTCCCTGATAATTGCATTTCTGAGCTGGGGCATACAACACTGTCCACACAAACAACCATGCCTTGCTTGATCAAACTTAATAACGAGCGCTTGAGAGAAAGCTAACTGCCCTGTTTAATTAAGTCCTACAGACTTTGACAAAAATCTCTGTACAGACTTGTTACCACTGCATTCTGCCAGAAGTTTCTTTTCCCCCTTCAAACTCCTACGGGTTGCACAAGCTGAAGTTCCAACAAAGCCCAACAGAGGCTCCAAAGCCAAAACAGAGTTTAATTCTCACAGTTTGTTAAAATCATGGCATAAGCTGCCTCCGGGGATTTCTCATATGCAGTCAGCTGAGTCTATATGAATCCTTGTACTGGGCTGCTTCTTAAAATTTCATTTCAGAAGCCAAACTCCTGTATTGGCAGTTTGCTGTCAGACATGGAAATAATCATCTTTTTTATTCTGAAGAGACAGGATGAAAAACCTGTGGATTGTGACAGTGTAATATCAAAAAGAACAGTTACGATTTCTAATGCCAGCAGACAAGAAAAGCTGTTTCTTTTTGCTTTCCTGAATACAAATTAAGGACTTCTTTCACTTTACTATCTATGACTTGAACAGGATGTTGCACCTTACTTCAAGATAAGTTAGTAAAAAAAAATGGAAAAACTTTCCAACCAGCCTTGATATCGAAAATAAAATCTAAAATGAGAATATGAGAATGAGAATACTCTGAAAATTAATGCAATTCGCTACTGATACAGTTCCATCAGATAAGTTAAATACACTCTACCAGTACTGGTAGTTAAAGTAAATCCACCTGAGCTTATATAACTGCTTTCTAAATTAATATGTACAGACTGTAATTTCTGTCTTCAGTCTTTTTTTTTTTTAATGAAAGTAAGCAAAATTTTTACTTTTGAAAATAAAAGGATTATATTTATATTTGAAGTAATTCTAGCAACAATTGCACTTTTAAAAAACAGCCTGGCAAAGATGGTCAGACAGAGATATATCTTGCTTGTGTACGGCAGCCTGCCTAGAGATTCCAGTCACTAAAATCGTTTGAGGGGTTAGATCATTGAATCAGTATCATTATAACACTGCTTAGGGACTTCCAGAGAGAAACATTTGCTTTGGGATGCATGAAAATACAACTTGTACAACTTGTGCAATTACTATCAAAAGTGCATTCTTGCGGAAATTATATGGGAGTCAAGTATGTGGTAAGTTCTCTGAAGTTACAAATGCTGACAGGAGAATATCTTCTCCACCTACGGTGACAGGTATTTCACAACAAAGAATAGAGCATTCTCTCTTTCCCCATGAATCAAGACACGCACACTCTTTTTTTCTAAAGTTTTTAAAATAGGTGGCTCCAGTGGTATGCCAGAGTGATATCACAAACAGCTACACACAGGAGGGTAACCAGTAAGAACAGAAGTTATAATGGGATCTGCTTTTCAGTTTCATGTTACTCTATACTGTTTTCCCACCTTTCTTGTTGCCTGTGTCATATAACTTCTGTATATCCTACCAGCCTTGATGCAGTTAAAACACAAAAGGTATGAAAAAGGGACCAAAGCCTAGCTGGGTTTACTGTTTTCTGTACTCAGGACAGATCTATGTAGGATAACTTTATGACTCTCAAGCACAGAAAACACCCTTGACTAGCACTGCCATTGAATTACCAGTCAAACGTTTCGTTCCCATTTGTTTTATGTTAGAATGAGAGGCAACAGTTCAGGTCTACGATGTCTTTGACATATATAGATTTAGAAATTAATGTCAAGACAAGTGTAATCCCATTTTTAAGTGTGCAGGGAACTGAAGCAAGGCAAAACTTTGAAAGCTGAAGACCTGAACTGCATCTTTTTGTACCTGTGGAGAGGTACTAATACATTTTTCATATATAAAAAAAAGTACAGTATCTCCTTCATTACTCAGAGCCACAAGGAAAGGAGGAATTTGCAGGGTTGGGACTGAGGATGCATATCATGTGTTATCTTCATATACCAACAATTCCCTCTAAATAAAGCAAGCAATAGGTTACTTCAGGATAGGAGTGGTATTGGGGCACAGTGCTACCAAGAGGTTTTGACTGAAGTAGGAACAATGATGGGAAAGGTGGTATTTTTCTGATCTATTTTTTGTACATTTACAAAGACACCTGTTCAGTATGGGGAAAATAGAGGACAGGATACAAAGAGTTGTGAATTTTAACATCACACCTAAAACTAAGACCAAAGTATGCTGAAATTATCATTAATCCATTTTTACTTAACTAAACATGTTACAAATAGCATTGCTATGTTTTATGCAATGAAAGAAATCCTTACAAAATCTGGTTTCTATCCATCCTTGGAAAAATATTCCAGCATACTCTTTAGAAGTCATTTATTTCACTAACAAATAGAGCAGGAAGACAGCTGAGAGAAAAAAGTTAAATGGTCAAGCATAAACCAAGTGAGAGACACAAAAGGGTCACTCTGTTTTCTTCAAGTGGAACAAAAGCAAGTTTTTTAAGAATCAAATGTAGTGATTTTTGCAATGCAGCTCACATGCAAATTTCTATTTAGCTAATTTAACTAAAGTGGTTTAAATTTCATAGAAAAACAATCCTCATTCTGTCCTTTGAAAGTATACCAGAAGGAGAAAACTTCAAACAATTTGTTCTTGAAGAGTGAGAATTAATGAAGTTTTCTTTCTTAAGGATTTCATGTCCTAAGATTGACCTCAAAGTGTAAACACAGATATCTGGGATGCAGAGACATTTACTATGCCCTATGAGGGTAGCCTGCCATCTAATAAAGAACTCACCCTGGCAGTTTTCCTCTCACTCAAGAGACTCACAGGTCACCCATACCGGGTGCCCATCATCTACATGTCCACCTATTTGTAAGGAAATCTAGTGACATTTGAAACATGTGCATGTCCAGGAAAAAATGGTCAAACAGATCCAAAAGTTGCCAGCAGAGGATAGGAAGGTCCATGCATGTACACCCAGGCACCACCATCAGAGGAGCCCGAGTTCCCAAATAAATAAATAAATAAATAAATAAAATACTGCTTTCTCTATTAATTATTCTCATTTTGTTTACAGATTCATTTTTACTTTTTTCAGTTTATTTTTTCAATTGGCTTATAAAAATACAGACAAAAGTGATTATTAT
Organism: Buceros rhinoceros silvestris; assembly: GCF_000710305.1. NCBI lineage: Eukaryota > Metazoa > Chordata > Aves > Bucerotiformes > Bucerotidae > Buceros > Buceros rhinoceros. The sequence goes on along the minus strand of NW_010404117.1, from coordinate 23,080 downwards.
ACTTCTATCTGCAAACTATTAGATGTTCACAATGGTACACACACTTCGATGGTTTTAGATAGCACTTTGTATGTAATGTGGAACCAACAGATGTGTTGAGGTACATTCACAAATACGCTTAAAAGTAACAGGGACACTGTTAGGAGGCTAATGAAAAAACTTCTTCTGGTTGCACTACTTAGATAATGAGGGTGGGTTTTAGTCAGGTGACTGGTGAATCTCCTGGTCTCACTTGGTTTAACCTTCTCACACTATGCAAAATCTTTTTTT